>NC_061839.1:27658753-27666017 GCF_019202785.1 Penaeus chinensis
TCTTTTTTGGGCGAAGGCACAATGCACAAGTAACAATTGTGATTATGCTCACGATTTCACTTCATACCATAATACACTACTTTGGAAAATGTTCTCTAACAGAAGAAGCTTCGATATCCGTGAATGTATTCGGGATAATCACAGACGTATGAGATTTAAAAAACAAGGTTCAGATGGTCAAATATGTACGTTAAGTATCAGGAACAGATGTACAAGAGACTGTTCAAAAGTCCACGCTAAAATTCCTTACCAATGGGAGGTTCAGCTTGCTGATTCATGGACAAAATTTTCTCGCAGCCAGACCTACTACCTAGAAGAAATGTTCAGTCGACCAGACAGTGAAGAGATTGAGCTTCCTTCCATGGAACGCAGCCTTCAAACCCATCCGGCATTTTCGAAATTCTACTCCTTTTTGTCCAAGAGTAAATTGTGGTTTGTGAATTTTGAGACCATGAAACTTCACTCTCAACACATCTGTATGAACATACGTAGACTGTCAACTCCCTCAGATATTATGGTAGATATTAATTTAGCAACACGGTGGATCTGGTACTGGGAAGATGACAGCGGTAGTTGGCATCCATACACTGATGGAGCTAGCGAAAAATTCTATATAATTTCTCTTAGCGATCAAATGGAATATGAGAAAATAAATGCTAGATCACAAAATATGCAAGTTAAAATTAGTGGCAGTCCTTACAGTATTAATATTATGGACATGTATCAACAAAATAAGGATACTAATAAAATAAGGAAAATACGAAGGAGACCATCATGTCTCCCTTCAAAACAGAAACATGATACTTCATTTAGTAGCCAATTTTTCAGTCTGTCGGAGAATAGAAACTTTTTGAGACACCCTGTCAGGGCAACCTCTTCTGAATTTATGTATATCAAAGGGCTGCTGCAAATTGGAATGAGGAGTATTCGTGTCGCAACCATGGAACGCATTCAGAATAACCATCTCTGGAAAGCTTACCAAAACAAGAAAAAACTTCTTTTGTCCATTTACAAAAATGATGCATCCCTTATCAACGAACAGTACCTGTTCCATGGGACAAAGCATGGAGTAATCGACTTGATCTGCAGTGATAGCTTTGATTGGCGACTGTTTGGCACCAACGTAGGCAATGTCCATGGTAAAGGGACATATTTCACAAATGATTCAAGATTGTCAAATAGCTACAGTGAAAGTAAATTAGGTTTAAAAGCTGTGTTTGTGGCTTTCGTCCTTGTAGGAACAATGACAAGGGGAAACAAGGACATGGAGATTCCTCCCCAAAATGCTGAATTCGGTAGGTGCTTTGATACTACCTGTAATGATGATTTTACACCTAACATCTTTGTAAAGTATAACAAAGACGAATATTACCCTGCATATATTGTCAAGTACTATGAGAATTAATTATATAGTTCATAGAGTAACAATATTAGCAACTTCAGAACCAGAAAACTAAGAAGTATGCATTATATTATGGTTTCGTGTAGGGAATGTACTGCAGAAAAGTCCCAACAACTGCACTTAGTCCTCACCGAAGAATACCTGGCAAACCTTTCTTTACGATTAGTAGATGATTGACAGGCACTCTTAGATGAGTGGTCAGTCCTGTAGGTATTCAAATTTTCTGTAGACACAAGGCAGCAGACGCTCCCAAAGACGTTAAAGTCTGATTAGAGAGAGAGAGAGAGAGAGAGAGAGAGAGAGAGAGAGAGAGAGAGAGAGAGAGAGAGAGAGAGAGAGAGAGAGAGAGAGAGAGAGAGAGAGAGAGAGAGAAAGAGAGAGAAAGAGAAAGAGATAGAGATAGTTATGTTATTGATTAAAGTTTAAGCAGTTATTGGAATCTATTAACTGGTCTGGGAACACTCATGGACCCACATACCTTTATATATGCTCTGATTATTACTACGACTACTTCTGTCATAAATATTTTATTAATATATATAGTTGTTGTTTTGTTTAAGATATGTCGTGTCCTTACTCTTTATGTGGGAATTTTTATATAGTTAATGTCTAAATTGTATACAATTAGGCTAAGAAATAAACCAATATACTGTACATCAGTAAAAATAAAAAGAACTATTACGACGATCTTTAGAGCTCCACTGACCAGTGAACAACCTTGTTTCAAACGTGTTTAAGCTCCAGCCATCAGAGCTAAGTGAACAGATACCTTTATGCATTTTGTTTTATTTGTGACCAGTGGTTAAACGTGAGAGCATGAAACATTCTTTCGGACCATACTACTATTATATAAAAGTTCACCTGGAATCTCGTCTTCAGCAGAGATTTCTTACAAGATTATTTTATTCCTTTGATTAGTGATCAGAAACGGTAGTACATTTTACTAATCTTTTACTAGTTAGCCAATTGTACTGATGATTGCAATTTACTACTGACAGTAACAACACTAAAAAGATAAAAAAAATACCTGCTATACAAGATCTCTCCGAAAGTGTCCACTTTATTATATACAAAAGAACTGCTGTCCTAGGAAGACAAAGACATGGACTGCCTCCCCCACACTTCCCAATGGAGCTTTCTAAAAAATTTAACCCAATATTTTTTTGTGTTATATAAAGTTGTTGTTTTTTTGTTAGATTATTTCATACATATACAATGCATATCCAGTGACCCAGGACCTGCAATGGTTGAGGAATATACATATATATATATTTATATATACATGCTTATGGTTATAAACAAACTGAGTGTCACTGATAAAACAAATTAACCAGTGATATTATGTGCATGATATTGGCTTTTTCTGTTTTGTACAGAAATTTTGCAGAGGTTTCTTAGATTATATATGAAGACTGTTCTGCATACATTGATTTACCTGATGAATTAACCATACGAGCAGAACGACTGGGGTGCAGCATCATTTATTTAGAGATCTATCATGCAACCAGCTTGTTTGGAAAGATTACTAATAAAGTAAGTGAACCAGTTAGACTTCATACTTTATATTGACTTTTTAAAAAGTATTTGGGCAAATAGTCATCCCACAGCAGTGGTCCTAGAGCATTCACTCTTTATATGGCCATACTTTTCGCTTGATATTCCTTTAAAAAAAATTAGGGTTTCGGGCATCTGCAGCATTCGAATCTTGAAACCTCTAAAATGTTGCTAATCTGTTTTTACCTTCCAGTAACATTATACCTTTGCTAAGAGGTTGCCGTCCAGAACAGTATACCTTTTCAAAAGTTTTTATTGAAGACCTTATAGTGCCACGGAATTTAACTTGTAATATAAGCATGATATATCAAATCAATGTTTATGGAAAACATTTGATGTTTTACAAAATTATTTTTTTTAATAGCATTATCTAAGTAAAGATTATAACTGTACAGTCGTTTCCTTGTCCGTTTACTAATTAGTTTCAACACTTCAGGCCTCTATAGAAATATTATTCTGAATGTTTGCTTTTTGGCATAACCCTCATAGGGAATGTAATCTCAGTTGAGGTTCTTACAGGGATCCTCAAAAGTTTTAGACCATTAACCCTTTCATGGATTCCTTTAATTCTCATTATCTTCCAGACATTACAAAAGAGTAGATATGCAGTTCCCATATGCATTAGTGAAAGGAACTGCATACCAAGTCCTGCTTTCCACATACATCAGAAAAGGGAACAGCATATCAAGACCTGTAACACTGTTGTTCTGTGTCCCCTACACCGAACAACATCGGATATGGCTGATATGGCTAACGGAAAAATGATACCAAGAGACTGCAATTTTTTTTTTTTTTTTTTTCATATACGAAGAGGGTTCTCGATCGAGCAATCCTCTTTATAATAGATTGATGTGGTTGTAGATTCTTTAGTAGTTTTAAGTCCAGTAATAGTCGTTTCGTTAATATCTTCTAAAATATTCAAAGATAGTCAATGTGATTTTTTTTTTTTTTTTTTTTTGCGGTTTTTCTAAGATGAGTTTCAATCTAATAACCTGGATGTTCTTTCTATCTTCTTCATCCATTATTACAAATGCTATGGATCCTATATTTATGTTGGAAATCTCGCTCCGATTTACCCATGAATCAAACTTTTTAGGCCAACCAAGGAATTATACGATTTTGTAAAAATCTGCCAATACATAAGCTGGTACGGATTGCTTCTTATCAATTAATTTTATTCTAAATATTTCTTCCGCATTTTGCTGTGAAAAGCTTCGGTGGAAGTGATTGCTTAATCTCGCTTCCGTTACCACCCTAAAGGTTGTCCTCACCGCCAGTAAATAACTAATATTTTTTCTAGTGCTCGTTTTCTTTTCGTGTGGATTGCTTTTGAATGTCTTATGGTTTTGTTAGCTTATGCACTTCGGTTAAGTAAAAGTAATTAATTATTTAAGAAAAGTAAAAAGAAAAATTATACAATAAAACCTAAAATAATTCACCCAAAGTAAATCCAGTTGATTAAACTAGAACAATGCAAACTTCAATAAAAGTTAAGACAAAAGTGAAGAGACCTTCCTTTCACCACATGAACACTAGGGTGTTTCAATAATTGTCGATTTTCTAAAATTTGCTCGAATCCCGGGGGCAAGTTAAGAAATAGGCGCCTATGAATTTTCTGAGGTTGGAAATGTATTTTTTATTAAAATCAAAGTATTTCGCATTCTCTATTTTCAATTGAAAGATTTGATAAAATTATGATTTAGACACCGCTTCGAACGCCAAATAACGCCTCGTTTTCTGTTGTCGGTATACCTATTTTATTTTTAAAATACCTCAATATTATATTTTTCTTTAATATTTTTGCATCAAAATTATTTATATTATAAATTAATATTATATAAAGTTCTTTAATTGCCATAAGACTAATTTAGTAGGCTTGACTTCTTTTTACTTTGTGTTCTCTCCCACCGAATCGGGCTTGGGTCGCCGAGAGCATGCTTTGGCTCTCGGACTTCTCACTTCGCTTAAATTATTTAAAGTAACATATTCTATTTAACAAGAGGCTATAAAAGGAAAGGATTCTAGTAATGATTTTATTTGGAACATCATATATTGCATACAATATAATTTTCATTCTACTCCTTTGTTTACAGTGCCATATCTCCGACTGCGCCGTTCTCTAGTTTCTGTTACAACAATTCTGTTTATGTCTTCACATTTTTTCATGTTTCCAATCTGTCTTTCACAGTTTTGATAATGGCCAGGTATTAATGAACTTTTGGGTTTCCACATATCGATTTCATGCATATCATAGGCCAAGTATGCAAACTTCATATCTGTGGTCAGATGTTGGGAAATTAAATCTTTCACACTCAGATTACACAGTTTTTCTGCAGTGAAATTGTGCTTCTCCTTATTTTTGAATAGGGCTGGTGTGTATGGCCATTTTTCACGAATTCCTCTTTTCAAGATCTTTGCAACTTCATCGATGTAATCATGATCAACAGCCAAGGGAAGAAGTGTACCATCTGCATTATACAGATGTCTGTTGATGGACGAGAAGTAGCTGCTAGGAAAGCCAAGTTCACAGCCAATCCTGGCATACCTCCTTGAAGTTTCAATAGCAGTTCTGAAAAGAGTCATTCCATTGCTGTTCACAGCAGAACGCCAGCACATGAAATTAACTTTTGCAAAATCAAAAATACTTCTGATTGTTCTTAGATTTTTTTTCAGTGCTTTCAGACACTTTATGGTGTTGTTCTTTATTCCAATCTTGGATTTATTGGGCAAATCACCATCACAAACTCCTTCCAGCTTGGTCAGTATGTAGTCAATGGTCAGGCAGGGAACAAAAAAATCCCAGCCACCTGACACCAACTGGCAAAAGACATTTCTGCAATATCTTCACTGTTGCATATAAATGGGACTTCTGCATTGTTGGTCTGCTTCCATTTCAGTCTGTTAAATTCCCGTCTTTGCGCCTGATAATCAACACTTCCGAGTGATCCATTGCTTCCTTGTACTTTTGCATCATACCAATCTATATCTTCCTTGAGGATTTCTCGGGGTTGTTTCTTTGCCTTGAATGACACAATCACAGTTTTCGAGAATTTTGTCTTCAGTGTTACATTTCTGATGGAGTCGTAGTACTCTTTCTTTATTTTCTTTATTTTTTCTTTCATATACCAAGGTGATATTATCTTAATGCCGAATTTGCTATACAGCACAGCAATTTCCGCCTGTAACTGGGATATAATCTGAGATTCCGTAATAGTCAAATTATTGCATGGCAAGCTATCTTTTGAGCATCCTTTTAGTGTCTGGTTACCATGTCATTCTAAGTCACAGTATCGAGCAAGAATGTCACTCTTCGTCAGTGGTAAAGGTGGCAAAACATCAATGGTACCAAACTCTTTTAGTATACGTGTAGCGGCACTGCACAAACCACCACGTCGAAATGCCATATTGCCACTGACGAGATCGTCACCACAATATAGGCGAGCGAGTAATGTGCCTTATTAAGGTAGCACAAGTTTATATGGAAATGCATAGTGACTGGGAATCTTTACGGAAGTCCCCAGGAATCATTCGCAATAACCTAAGTTACCCTATGTTTGATTCTGCCATAATGTCGGATAAACCGAAATGCCCTTCCGTGGGTCTTGCGGGTCATAGCCAGGCCGGCTGAGGCCGCCGCACCTCATCCCAGCGCCGAAAATGGTATTATACTTTAATCAAAATTTGCATATAGTAGATATTTTTTGATTTGTCTAATATTTTGCATGTCGTCATTTACGCATAGTAGGCGCCTGTTTAGCAACTTGCTGAATGATTCTGAAAAAGTCGGATTTATTGAAACACCCTAAATTGAACACGTAGGACTCGTATAAACTTACAAAGGATCCCCGCAACCCATAGCCCGTTTTGCTCAGACTGGGTAAAAAGGTAAACACAGAAACACCCAGATGATTCAGGTACTCAAATTCAGTACATATAAACACTTACCAGGCTTTGACCACATGTTTAACCTAACATTAAATAAAAGGGTATAAGCAAAGGGATTTGCACACAACCATTTACCTCCCACGATGTCTGGCTACTACACAGCCGTTTTCAGAAAATCCACCGAGTTTAGTTGCGTTTGTTAATATTAAAAAACTTGAAGCTAATTTCTTCATCAAGATTATTTTATATTATCTCAATTTACGCTACTTCCAAAATCATTACGTATAGTTTTTAAAATACAACTAAATATTTTTCATAAGAAAATATATGTAATATTTATATATATATAAATATGTATATATGTATATATACATATATATATATTTATATATACATATATATGTATATATGTATATATGTATA
>NC_061839.1:27671117-27673617 GCF_019202785.1 Penaeus chinensis
TCTCTTTCTCTTTTTTCTTTCTCTCTTCTCTTTCTCTATCCTTTTCTTTCTCTATCTCCTCTCTCTCTCTCTCTCTCTCTCTCTCTCTCTCTCTCTCTCTCTCTCTCTCTCTCTCTCTCTCTCTCTCTCTCTCTCTCTCTCTCTCCTTTTCTTTCTCTCTCTCTCTCTATCTATCTCTCTTTTCTTACTTTCTCTTCTTTTCTCTCTTTTCCCCCACTCCTTTTGTCTCTCTCTCTCACCTTTTCTCGCTCTCTCTCTTTTTGCCTCCTTCTTCTTTTCTCTCTTCTCTCTCTCTCACCCCCTCTCTCTCTCTCTTCTTTTCCCTCTCTTTTTTTCTATATCTCCCTTTTTCTCCTTTCCTCTCTTTCTCTCTCTCCTTTGCTCTCTTTTTTTTCTCTCCTTTTCTCTCTTCTTCTCCCGAAAGGAAAGCAGAGGGAGAGAGAGAGAGAGAGCAGGGGGGCGGGGGTAGCTGACGGCAGGAGTTTCGCAGCCTCGTCGATACGCGTTTCCACCCTGGCAATTCTGCTGTCTAATGCACCATAATTGAACCTGGTCACTGGCAACGCAGCCACACGGTCGCCAGCGTGGTTGCGTGATGTTGCCAGCGACTGACATGCCCGGACGGTTAGCAAAGCGCCTAGTGGAGCGAACTACTTCGTGAGTTGCCAACGTAGGCTAACAAATTGTTCAAATGCGAATGTTGCAAAAATGCACTTCATTCAGAAAGAGAGATCCCAATCACACCATCCAAGATCCCATGCTGGCCCCGTCATGACCAGTCATTATTCTTATTAACAGGTTAATTCCATAGTATTTTTCAGGTCATGTACTAACTCTCTCGGAGACACATTCTCTCACTTTGTTTCTTCGTATCCACACACACACTAATGTGTATGTATATATGTATGCATGTATGTGTATGTATGTATGTATGTGCATGTATGTATATATACATACATACACAAATACACATACATAAATAAATAAATATATATATATATATATATATATATATATATATATATATATACACACACGCACATTCATATATATTTATATATACATACATTATATATGTATATACATACATATAAATAAGTATACATATAAATATACATATTCATCCATACATATATACTCATATATATATATATATATATATATATATATATATATATAAGTATACACATACATATACATATATACATCTATATATACGCATGTATATATGTATATATACATACGTATATATATATAGATGTATATGCATATATATATACACATATGTGCATATACATGTGTATATATACATAAATACTAATTTATGTATATATATAAATATACATATGTACATACACATATACACATATATGTACATATATATAGAGACATATATTTACATATATATAAATACATATGTACATGTTTATATATATATATATATATATATATATATATATATATACATACATATATATACATATTCATATACATATATATATACATATATATACATATACATATGGTTATATATTTAATTATGTATGTATATATATATATATAGAAGAGAGCTAAAGATAAAGATATACATATATATACATATATATATAGATACATACATATATATATATATATATATATATATATATATATAGAGAGAGAGAGAGAGAGAGAGAGAGAGAGAGAGAGAGAGAGAGAGAGAGAGAGAGAGAGAGAGAGAGATACACACAGATACGAGGGGGATTCAAAGAGTTCGTGGGAAAAGGACAGTATCAAAAAACGGTTTCAGTTATGATGTCTATTTTAAACACATGGTCCATTAAGGACAATGCGTTCTGCATACGTTGATAACAGCCTTTAAGTCCGTCTGAGTGAAACTGAGGTTCATTTGATCTGAACCATGTCAGAGCGTCTTACATTTTCAACCGATGGAAAAGTGGTTTGGAAACAAAAAGAAGTCGGATGGGCTACACCGGGGCTGCAGGCTGGGTGTCGGACGATTATCAAAATTCACGTAGCACAGCTCTGGTCTGCCGAGCGCCGAAAGCGGGTGCACTGTGGTGGAAGAGAACGCGTTGACGCAGATTTCCAGGGCGTTTTTTTAAGATTTTATTTCGGGACAGTTTTCTCAAAATGCATTCATGAGAAGCAGATGTAACTGTTCTCTTGCTCTCGAGGAAGTCAACCAGCAAAATCCCCTCTGCATCCCAGATGCAGTGACCATGACCTTTTCTCTTGAACGCTCAGATTTTGCTTTGACTGGTTCTCTTCCACCCCTGGGAAGCTTTGATTGAATTTTGTCCTTTGGGTCGTACTGGTAGAGCCATGTTTCATCCCGCCACAATTCCCTCCAGAAAAGCTACAGAGTCCTCATCCCACTTGTTCAAAATTTCCACTAAAAGATCTACCCATGTTTGCTGCTGATCTAGGCGCAACAACCAAGGGACCCATCGAGCGGAAAGCTTGCTTTGCCACAAACTCTCCACCAGAATTGTGTAAG
>NC_061839.1:27701117-27703617 GCF_019202785.1 Penaeus chinensis
TGTTAATAAGTAAAATAAGAGATTCCAAGCTAATACTTTCATATTCACACACCGTGTGGCAAAGAAGGATTTGCCACACGGCCGAACCCAGTCTCCACACTGAGCAAAGTGTCCAGTGGAGTTTGGGTCCAGGGGAGGAAAGCAGAGGGGGGCGGGTGGCAGGATGGATGGGTGGGTGGTGGGTGGTAGGATGGGTGGGTGGCAGGATGGGCGGCAGGATGAGTTAGTGGTGGGCGGTGACAGTGACTTAGGATAACAGATTGCAGAATTAGTAGGTCTACTTCCAATTGCACCGCAAGATAACTTGTTTGGTGAACTAAAGACTTGGCCTGTAACAGCTGTTCTTCATCTGGGGTGTGCCCTCCTGAGGGAGCTTTAGTCATTTCAAACAATCCCACGGGAAAATTTGGAATTTGTCTAAGCATATCAAGGATAATACTGAGCTAAGAATATATGCAGAAGCAGAGCCTTTACTAACTGTTTTCCACTGTCCACTTAAGCTAACTAGTTTCTGCACTTACTAAAGCCTTTCCCATCACTGCATGGTTACCTTTGCCCTATAAAGTGCTCACTGTCTGCGACAACAGCAAGGTGGAATGCTGTTCACTACCTTTTCCATGGCACAGTGAATGGTTTATTACTCGGCATAAGTTGTAGAGGTATGTCGTCTAAATTTCCACACTTTTTTAAACAATGTCAGAAAATAAAACATCAATTCCTGCTGCTACATGATCAGTAGAGGCATGCCATTATATTGCAAGTGGGGGATTACTACGAGGGTTAGGCCTATGCAAAATTTCATATAAATAGTTAAGGCAATAAGTTTCCTGTTCTGATATCAAGACACTTTAGCAATACAAATATAGGATGCATGCCAAGATGCAGAAATGTTTAGTTTTGGCTTTTCATTCTGACTTGGACGGTATCAGATTGAAGCATCAGAACATACTCAACTCTGTAAAAGACACAATTTATCAAGGTATGTAAAATTTGTTGGTATCAAATTCTATAACTGAATAATTAATTCAATTTTATTATAATTAATTATTAACATAGGATCTACTATAATGTAAATATTAGTTCTTAACAGCAAGGGATCTCCCTCCACTGAAAACCGAAGGGAGATCCAATTATTTCTCCATGACAAAACTTCAGCCGTCTTGGACAATCAAACCTTGATCTGTAAGGAGTTTTTGGTGGCAACACACTAAGAATTAGGCTTAGTACATCAGTCTTAGTACTTTCTGTTATTTACGGTTATCAAATCTCCAAGTAATATTCCTTGATGTTCTCAACAATATTCTGAGTGAAAAGAAGATGCAAAAGATGTAGCATTATGTAGCCTAGGTGTTTAGGCAGCAAGAAGAGCATACATATGTCAAATACTGTCAGGGAAAATATCATTTGAGTGGAGTACTAAACTTTAGTGTGTCGTACTGTCGATGCTTTGATACCATGTTTTTACGATAATCATCTGTGCACAGCGGCAGCCTAAACTTAACTCCCAAAAGAATTAATTCAGGATAAAAGATAGCTGATCAGGTTTTATGCCTAGAGCAAAGATTGCCCTAGCTGATCTTGCATATGACCACCATTCAATGATATTGCTGTTAAGTAGACTAACATTTACAATATAACAGCCCCTATATTGATCATTCATTGTAATAATTATTCTTTATTTACAATCGTGGCCTATATGTTAACTGTGTAGACAAGAAGGAAGGTGTACTTCTCAAAAGGAATATTGCTGCAAAATGGAGAAAACAGCTGGAGTGACGTTTGACAACAGACCTTCCCTTATCAATACTGATACAGAGTTTTCTTCAACATACTTAAATTTGAAGAAAACTAAGGAAAACATATTTTTTCCTCTTTTTCCTCTCTCCTTCCTCTCCCCATATCCCACATTCTCTCTGACACTCTTACAAACGTACTTCATACCCTCTCCTATTACAGTACACACCATCACTAAGTTATTACCTGCACCCAACACCACGGCAGCATTCCAGGCCTCTTACTCCTTCAAGGGCAACACCAATGACCTTAAGGCTTCGCTTATATAAGCTGAAATGGCACTCAAGTTGAGAATCGTTTGATCCCTAAAGGAACACGACAGTTAACAGGTGCAACATCCAGGTTTCATGACTACCCTGATGCTAGGTTTTAAGTCGATGTGTGGGAGAGGAAAACGAGCATTACAAAGCTGAGCTGCCTTAGCCTTCCGATCAGCTCGCTCATCCCACTGATACCAACATACGCTGGCGCCCGAAACATCAGTGCAAGCTAATCTTGAAAAGTCGCAATATATTACAACAGAATGGTTCCTAAGATCACTAGATTGGCATGTAGCTCTGCATTGAAGATCGAGGCTACTGAAGACTGCCGACTGCAGTCTTCCTTCTGCTCACTGCTGCAAAGCCCACACCATTTTTAGATTTCGAACCATCTGTATATATTGCATCTGATACTTGGTGCTTAGAAGTAATTTCTGCTTCAGACC
>NC_061839.1:27711117-27713617 GCF_019202785.1 Penaeus chinensis
GACTTGAACCAGAGGATGTGATCGCGAGCAGGAGTGCCCGAATCGCCGCAGGGTTGTTTGGGTGGATGCACGCTAGTGGTGTCGGGGAGGAGACGGATGTCGGCCCTGTCTGATTTACTTGCAGTCGATATGTAAAAATCTTTGAGATTTTTCATACCAGCCGCGTTGTTCAAGACTGGTTTCGTGAATATCCCGATATCTGTCATATCCACCCAGATCTCCGGATCTCAACCCAATTGAAAACGTGTGGACAGCCAAGTCAAAATACATACATAAAGACCACACTCATAATCAAGAAACGTCTATGCTGTGAGGAAGGCGTGCGTTGACAGCCGAGTTAGTGGCGTCTATGCCTCGACGCTTTGAGTGTTTTGACATGTCTTCTCTTGTATTATGACGACTGACCCTACATAAAGAATGTATAAGAAAGATAATTGATTAGTAACAGAGTATTATACCCTATTATAAATTACCTGAAAATTTATAGCCTCCTAATTCGTGATTTACCACGAGTAGTTGGAAAATCAGGGGTACCAACAGTTACATAGCGTTACCAATTTCGTCGTTTGTGTCAGAATGTTTAGCATAATTTTCTAATGATAGTTTTCTGTGTAGCTGTACATATATATATATATATATATATATATATATATATATATATATATATATATATACACACACACACGTTTTTATACATGTGTGTGTGTGTTCACACATGCACACACACACACATTTCTATACATGTATGTGAGTGAGTGTGTGTGTATGTGTGTATCTGACCCTGACTTCCCTACAGAATTCCTTGTAAAACTATACTGCAATATCAATCTTAAATAAGAAAAGTTAAATGTGTGTGCGTGCGTGCGTGCGTGCGTGCGTGCGTGCGTGCGTGCATGCGTGGGTGTGGGTGTGTGTGTGTGTGTGTGTGTGTGTGTGTGTGTGTGTGTGTGTGTGTGTGTGTGTGTGTGCGTGCGTGCGTGCGTGCGTGCGTGCGTGCGTGCGTGTGTGTGTGTGTGTTTGTGTGCGTGCCTGTGCGTGCGCGTGTGTGCGTGTATGTGTGCGTGTATGTGTGCGTGTATGTGTGCGTGTATGTGTGCGTGTATGTGTGCGTGTATGTGTGCGTTTATGTTTGCGTGTGCGTGTGTGTGCGTTTATGTTTGCGTGTGCGTGTGTGTGCGTTTATGTTTGCATGTGCGTGTGTGTGCGTGAGTGAGTACAGATATTTTTGCTGATTTTTTATGATAATAATATTAACAATCTTCATTTCGGGACCAAGAAAAACAGTATTCAGTACGTGTATATGTCTGTTTGTGTGTATATATACATACAGATCATACATATTTAAAATACATATATATAATACATATATGCATCTGTGTGTTAAATATGCGCACCCCCACATATAGATAGATAGATAGATAGATAGACAGACACATACAAGCATCAAATATACATAACTTCATAGACATACATGAATTCATATATATAAATACATAGACATATACCACATATTTACACACACAAGGTCTACATAAATACTTATATAGACCTTGCACGAAGGCACGTAGTCACCTACACGCATAGCAATGATAAAATAGATATTCAAAATCTTCCGTCTTGGGAAAGCAAATCGCTCACGCCCTCACTAACACGAGCGATGGTCGTGGCCTGCACACTTTCGCCGATGCGGTGAGGGCAAAGGAGAGTCTATTTTAAAAACTCCAGCAGCTTAACACGAAGATTCACGAAAAATAAATAAACAGGAGTCCATAAATCTCCAGTTTTGTTGATCTTCACCTATGCTGGAGGCAAATGAGTCATGGCAGGATTATCAGTGAATTCTTTACTAATAACCATTGAATCGTTAACCAACTTTCGCCCCAACAGTTACAATCTGAACAGCGGATTCGGTATTTCAAGTCATATCACAATAGCGCTCTATGTTCATTTAACGGACTCGGGTGTTTTTCAGCGGCAATAAATACTATTGCTTACTTATCCCTCCTAGTCTGTGTGTGCGCATGCTGTGTAAACAGATGCGTAGACATGTATTCTGTGCTTCCCGCAGAATTAAGATGGCTTGGCAAAACTGAATTTATTCCCGCCAAGCTTAGCGATTTCTCGCAACAGGAAACGTGTGAGATCAGCCGGTACCTGACCGAACTGGCTTAATAGGCCACACCCGCGACCCGGACCTGACGGAGTAAGGTCGTGGGGCCAGAAGTACGTCCGCCGAGTTTACCATCCTCACGGTTGGCCGATTAAAACAGCACTTGATTCATCCTCAATCTCGAGGTCATTTCCACTGGTTGTATGTTTGTTAAGATGATTCTTCATACTACTCACGGGTTAAAATCACATATATATATCTATATATATATACAGAATGAGTGAGGGGGGGGGAGAGAGAGGGAGGGGGGGAGAGAGGGAGGGGGGGGAGAGAGGGAGGGAGAGAGAGATAGAGAGAGAGAGAGAGAGAGAGAGAGAGAGAGAGAGAGAG
>NC_061839.1:27766117-27771117 GCF_019202785.1 Penaeus chinensis
TGGGGACATAGAGGATTGTGGAGCGACAATGCTTGGCAGGGTGGCCAAAAGGCCAACATTTCAGACATAGACGGGATGGGGTTAATATGGTATTCTGAAGGTTGAGTAATGGTCTGAGTGGATGATTCGGAATGCGTCGAGTAGTCGGAGCCGTGCTCAAAGGAGAGGCAGGGATCGGGAAACCAGTTAAGTTAATTTCAATGCCCCTAATAAGGGTACAAAATCTTCATAATTGACCATGATGTGCCTGATGTATGTAGAGAAGAAAACAGTCTGCCCTTCAGGGTCCCCATGAGGGGTAAGGGCTAGGCGACTAACCAATGGAAAACTGCGCTCATGATGAAAATGGGACGGGGGGACGGGGGGGGGGGGGGTCATTTAATAATGTGAATTTTCACTACTTTATACTAAATAGGATCCAATGTTTTAAACTCTCACATAAAGCTGTTTTATTGCAATGTGGTGAACAGAGATGCTAATTAAGAATTTTTCAGGAGCTTTACAGTGCAAACACACACACACACACACACACACACACACACACACACACACACACACACACACACACACACACACACACAAACACACACACTCACACACATACGCAATATGTGTGTGTGTGTGTATAAGTATGTATAAGTAGCTCCCACGTAGTGTACAGAAGCACGTATTCACGTGGCTTCACGCGGCCGGGGCTGCCACGCTGGCATGCCCACCGCAGGCGCCCCCACGCGCACGCCACCCACCAGTACTTAAGGCTCAGGATGACCCAGGTCAGCAGAGTCACTTCAGAGAGTTCCTGCCGACCGCTTGTCGGGTCAGGCTGGCTCCAGCCGCGCGCCCCCCCTCCGGGCAGACCAAGCACTAAGCCTTACCAAGACTTGTATCCGTGTGAATATCTGTGTTGCTTACTGTCAGTGGTTTCTTTGCTTTGTTCTTATAAGCAGAAACCTTTGGTTCTTTTATTCTGGTATCCTCTGGGATATAGATTATCTCGGGCTTATTAAAACAATTGTGTTTTCATAAATTATACATCACAAATACACTAAGTAAAACACGGGAGTCATCAGGAGTGCCGTCAGTGAAGTGTTGGAGGACGAACTATCCGAGCCAAAACTCATGCACCAGGGGTGAATTAGCACAAGATAGTCACTGGTAGAGCGGGCTGCGGTTGTCAGCTACTCAGCACCAATAGAAGGGGCAGCAGATATCAGCTACTCGGCCATCACTAGAGGGGTTGCAGATATAAGCAACTCAGCATAAAGAGGAAGTGTTCAGGTGTGGAGCTCGGAGTAGAGTGGCAAACCATAGAATGGCAACCACCGATAATGGTTGACATGAGGCTTTGGTGGGGTCGAAACTGCCATCCGAACGGTGGAGGCGAACCAAAGGGACACTTACACCTCACACACACACACCATATACGCACAACACATACGTACAATTATGAACAACTAAATAGTGAAACCATCACTAAAACACAAACCCTTTACACTTACACTTACGCTTCTAAATAAAAGAGTATAAGCCAACCGTCCCTTTCACTACTCCTGCTAAACCATATGTTTAAGGCGTTTTAAAGACCCTTTAAATTCTGGTAGCAGCGGGGTAGTTGCGTCCTTTAGGCACGCAACAATGGACTCACAGTCTCCGAAATCTGGTTATCGCTCGGACCAAATCGCTCCCATACACGCAAAAGTCTTCAGAACCTGTTGTGAGTACATATTTGGGCCTTTTTTCCTTTCTTTTATCCTCCCCTCTAAATGTGTTAAGCTGTATGTGCAGTTACACTCATGCTGGTTTTGTTAGGTTAAAGTGCTAATTGACAACAAATGGTACGCTCTCCATTTCTGACCTCAGATCACATTACTGTGTGATCACGGCATGGGTTCAAACAATAGGAATATCGTTCATTTATTACGTATTTGTTTAAATTTTCTCGTGATTAGAGAGTATATTGTTTCAATTGCAACGAATTTAGCGCGTTCATGATTTTACTGTTTTCATGAATATCATATCATTATTATTTTCTCACTTACCATTTCCCGTCGTTACCTGACCTCCGAGTGAAACCTATCAGTAACATCTGCTTGGGACAGCTGTGTGACCTGACCCCACTTTCACTCTGAGTGATTGACACGGGTAAATGAATGTGAGAAACGGCTGGCATTTCCTGTATATTGTTTTCGAGACTGTTACATTATAGGATAATGCGTAGCATCCGTTGCATGTTCATTGGTGACACGTTCTATCGGCGCTAGAGCGGAGCTTGTAACGCGAATTACTTACATTTTTATATAGCGCCAGGGATCTTCCCCTTATCATAGTATCAGAATGCCTGATTACTTGGGGTTGCGTATATGCCTAATAGATCCGCGCTCCGACGTTAGTTCGTTCGGCAACGTTTTGAGCCGGTGTGACCCACTGATATGTCCGTTAAATAATGTAGGACTAGGGCTTAAGCTAGAATCGTTATTTGCTTATTAATCCCAACCCGCACTCCTTTGACGTCGCTGCCATGTTTGGGGTAAATCCCATTGATTTGTGATTCATGATAAATACCCGTAGGGCATTGCATGAGCGCCCATCACAGACTCGCAGATAGAGCGGGTTATTAATATTTTCCCAGCTCATTTCGCTTCATAAAGTACGGCATTCTTGGGGTAGAGACCCCCCCATCAATGAAGTCTATGTGCAGCTTGACATGTTACCTCGGCAGAATTTTTTCCCCGAGTGTTTGGCACCCATGTCCGGTCTGAGTGAGGTCACTTTCACTCTCATTAACTGTCACTCACACTCAAACACACACACACACACACACACTCTCATGCACTCCCGCGAGTTTGTCAAATTGTGATGTGTGACTTGTGACATACATTTCTTCTCTGCGTTACGACAATTGGTTCAAGTAATTCCTTGCAGATGCCTTTGTCATTTCCCTTATTTACCCTCCTGTCTATCAGAGACGGTTAGCAGTTCAAGCTAGGTCTATGCGGACCGCTGTTACCGTCTCTCTCTCCTATTTTTTTCCCTTAACTTTGTGAAAATAAAACACAAAATGAAAGAAAAAGAAGACGAAAATAACGAAAATTCAACAATTAAAACTGCAAATTATATAAATAATCGGCTAGTGGCGCTTAACATCCCCTCTTCTCTGTTGTCTTTCTTTTCTCTTACTATCTTGGCCCTTATGTGTATAATCTTGTTCACGATATCTGAGGACGAATCCGAAGTTAAGGAGGACCTGTGCGAGACCTTCGAGGACGTGTGGATGTCGAGGACGAACGGATTTACCAGGGACCAAGATGAAGATGACGACAGGGACGAGCAGCCACGAAGATGCATCAGGGACAGCACACACAAGAACGAAATGTTTACAAGTCAAGAACCAGCCAGATTGGGTCACCCTTTAGGCAAATATCAGACGCCTCGAGGGCGAGGCGTGCGTAGGTGGCCGAGCAATATAAGTATGTATAAGTAGCTCCCACGTGGTGTACAGAAGCATGTATACACGTGGCTTCACGCGGCCGGGGCTGCCACGCTGGCATGCCCACCGCAGGCGCCCCCACGCGCATGCCACCCACCAGTACTTAAGGCTCAGGATGACCCAGGTCAGCAGAGTCACTTCAGAGAGTTCCTGCCGACCGCTTGTCGGGTCAGGCTGGCTCCAGCCGCGCGCCCCCCCTCCGGACAGACCAAGCACTAAGCCTTACCAAGACTTGTATCCGTGTGAATATCTGTGTTGCTTACGCTTCTAAATAAAAGAGGTTAAGCAAACCGTCCCTTTCACTACTCCTGCTAAACCATATATTTAAGGCGTTTTTAAAGACCCTTTACAGTGTGTGTGTGTGTGTGTGTGTGTGTGTGTGTGTGTGTGTGTGTGTGTGTGTGTGTGTGTGTGTGTGTGTGTGTGTGTGTGTGTGTGTGTGGGTGTGTGCATATACACACACACACACATCGTTGTCGTTCACGAGAACGGGTTTCTTCTTTGCCTTTCTCCCTCTCATGAGCTAGACGATTGAAGGTCGAGACGAGAATGGATCTCGCGTGGGCATGAGGGCACTGAACGACGGTTCCGTCGTTCTTCTCCCCGTCTCTTTCTCCTTGTGGTTCCTCCAGTTTGTTTGAAAGGCTTCCCAGGCTTTATCCTATCCGGCCTGTTGTTCAAGATGTTTGGGGACTCAGCTGGACAGCCAGGAGGCTTTCGTTGGGGGAATTCTTAAACTTCTTGACATCAGCCATGCCTTAGCCAATGGGAAGTTCCCATGGAGGTTGTTGTTGTTTGGTTTTGCGAAGATCTAGTTTCGCCCGGGCCTTCCATATATATATATATATATATATATATATATATATATATATATATATATATGGGTCTTGTTTTAAGTCTTTTAACCCTGGTCCCGTTGCAAGTGGCGAACGATCATTTTGGATTTTTCCAGTACTTCGATATCCGTTTTCCTTTCCTCCCAGAAGATATTGTGGATTTGTCTGAGTTTGTTTTGATGCAAGCATTCTTGAGTTCTCAGACGACGACAGTAGGTTGTCTATGTCTAGCAGGCATAGAGAAGGATACTGATAATGACAGCTCTGATAAAAGGTTGGTGGAAGGGTGAAGGTTCCGGTTGTTGAACACTTGGTGCACAAGTTCGCCATCGCTAATGTAAGCCTGATGAAGACGATATTGGACTTTGTCTATCGTGCCACTGGAAAACAGGAAGGGGCCTCTTTATTGACCTCTTCAAGAGAAGTCTCATTGATGGAGATGGCAAATGGTTTAGATACTTAGTCAGCTGCAAGAGGAGGGATTTGATGAAAGTTTTTTTTTCTGTTCACTTTAAGGGTGAAGGCTTCATACTCGGAGACCCAGTAGTTACTCATCCCTTAGAGGTGATAAGTTCATGGCTGGGAACAGCACTGTCATCCGCATACTCATTCACAGGAAAATTCAGGCATTAGTTGTGGCATATATATATATATATATATATATATATATAAATATA
>NC_061839.1:27793617-27803617 GCF_019202785.1 Penaeus chinensis
CCTTGGTGGATAAACACTTGTGTAGCCATTTATGTATCAACAAAATTAAAACTAAAATCACGGTGGACGTGCCATATATACTACCCTCCCAGTAACTGAATAAGGTTATTCTACATCTAAAATAGATGCATTCTATAAAATGCTTGTGTATGTACGTACCTCTTCATAATTTCTTTAAAATCAATATAATGCAAAATCTTGGTGTAGCATCACTCTGTAAGACAAATCAACTACCCCGTATGTGGCTATTGATTTATTTGTAAAAAGAAAAATATATATAAAATGACACTTGGAGGAGACTCTTACACCTAGGAAACGATTGCAATACATCTAAAATATACATAACAAAGCCATGCACTACTCTCACCTATAAAATTTCATGTCACTACTACTTCACTCATACACTTTCTGAACTCCGACAGCAGTTTAAACTGTCCAATTTTAATGGGTAATAAATGTGACTGTAGATCCTGCAAATTTCAAGCACAAGAAGTGATCTCCATAAATTATTACAGAGTTTACATATTCCATTTGGTTTCTTAAATGAGCTGCCCATTTCCCTAGACATTTCTTTGCTTTTTTTTTCTTCTTAGGCTACAAATACTCAAAATCCTATTATAGTACAAATTATGTTTAATAATAAAGCACAAGCAAAAACTTATTGGTCCTTGAAAGCCTCAGCTACTTGAATTTTTACTACACATCCTCTTCCTATACTGCCTTTGCTTTATAAGCATGTAGCCTGTGATGTCTTTTCACCTCATACTTCAGACATGACAAAAACTATAAACTACATGATGAGTGCAAGTTGAAACATACAAAAATGGTCCAGATATATGATCTATTATCACTCAAGACAAGTCATCACTTTTCAATTCCTCTTCGTCATCATCTTCACCATCTTCTTTACCGGACTTTTCATTATCTCCTTGTGATGAATGTGGACGATTACTAAACAATGGTGGTGTAGCTGGGCCACCTCCTTCAGTCCCCAGTTCACCACGAACCATTTTCTCCAAAACAATTCTTGAAGCTTTTTCTGATACATCTAAAGTCTTCAAGAAGAATTGACGGCAAACCTGAGAAGAAATATTATATGTAGATTATACATACTTGGCCTATGGTGTTAAAATAAAAAGTTAATATAATACAGAATATTATATAAATATAAACTATAAACATAAAGAAAGAAACCAACAAAAGCAAAACTGTAGGTGACAGATGATGCTCTATTGCACAAAATTTTTTTTTACTAAATATAAAAGTAAAAAATCTAATATGACCAAAGTATAACCTAATCATGCTGGGTGATATTCTATCATACTATGGTGAAAGACTTGCTGATGTTGGGTGATGACTTATCACATCAGAAGCTCATTTCCTGGTGGGGAGGATGACGGCTTATGAGTTTGGCCTTGGGCCAGACAACAAGCTCAATGTGGAGTGGTATATACTAATGCACCCTGGCCTCCCCAATTTTTACTTAAAATTTTTAACATAATGAATGGGTTCACTATAATGCAAATTAATATAAACCCATTTATCAAGCCGTGGCAATATTTATATTTCATTCAATTTTACTCCTTTTAACCTGTTATATACAGGTGGCTTGTATATGGACCAAAATCTGACAATAGGCTTCTTGAGTAGTGACTCTCCCAGGTGTGTGTCTTTTTGGCCTAGCCCACAGGAGCACTCATGCACACTATGAAGACACCTTGCCTCCTCTTTGCTATGCTATTAGCTCTTATTCTGCATATGTTGTTTTGCCATGTTCCAAGGCCTATATTGTCGTTTGTTTTGCTGCAACATGGTAATACTGTTTTCGTTGAGCAGACTCTATTAACTCTCCGGGTAGTATACAACATCCTGTACCAGCAGTCAAGTTGGGCAATAATGCAAGAGCCCTTTTCTAAAGGCTTATTGAGTTTAATCCCTTCCAAGAGTTGTGAGCACTCACAATGAGACTTCCCTGACACCTTCCACTCGGCAATAATATTTCATGAAGACACATTCCTGTCACCCAGTCCTCAGCCAGATTCTCCCCTGATGACACATTCTTGCCAGCCAGCCAATTTTTTTTCACGATGTGACATCCGCCATGTCAACTGGATCCAACAGTTCAATATATTTCTATTTCATTTCCATTAATTGTTCTGGAAGAAGCTGTTTACCCTTTCCTTTATTGTGCTGGCTTCAAGATATTTTTAATGGTTTTAGAACTGCATAATAATACTCATGAGGTGCAATAAATCACAGCTGCCTATGAAAAAAATATCAGGGTCTGGGAAAAGATTGCTCCATGTCTGGTTCACCTAGTTCCCCGATATCATGCCTAACCCTAGCCAAATTAATGATAATCCTGGACTTGAATAAGGTTCCAGAGTCTGATAGCTCATTGCATGCTGAACAGTGGTGGACTTGTTTGGCCATGGCTACTTTTTGATACTAAGAGAAATAATCCTCAAAAGTAGTTTTAAAGCCTCCTTTCAGCCACATTTCTTAAAGCTCCAAGGGCTCATGTCACAAGTCACCATTGGATCTGGCTGCGTCACGGCAATCACATCAAAAATCCAGGCATTAGGTTTACGTGAGCAGCTGCTCTGCCAGGTGGTTGCTTGTAGGCTGGGCACACTCAAACAAGTGTGCACGGTGGTAAGACTCTATGCCTTCAATTTGCAAAGTTATTTACTCTTTTTACGCATAAGCATTTTTAGACTTTTGTCTATTTTCCATGATAATAGTTTTTTGTCTTTGCACAGACTCCAATCATGTTTCAAAGAAAAATAAAACTATGTGACACTATGTTACTTTTGTCATTTTTAATTTTTTTTTATCTAATATTAAATTTTCTGTAAAATAACTTGTATTGCCGCTCACAGCGCCAGGAATACAATAGTGTTGTATATAGAGCCGGCACTCTTCTAGTCACCACTCATAGACATTTCATTCCAGACTCATACATCGATGGGAATAATGTAAAATTGCCAAATGAGTAAAATAAACCTTCTAATAGGTTTGTGTACTCATAGCAAGTCTTTTCCATCACCATGTTACATGTCAGAGGTTGTAGAGTGTTATAGGATAGTATGGAAGTGAAATGGGTAAAGAAGGGCGAGCAATGGAGTATGGCTGGGATTAGTAAAAGGGGAAGTGGTTAAGTGCAATTAGATCAATGAGAGTCTCTATGTATGTGTCTGAGGAAGGGAAAGTAACACTGTCTGAGGAAAACTGCAAGAGAGCCATTATGAAACAATCAGTGGGTAATATGGGTAGAAATGGTAGTTGGAAAAGTATCAGGAAGAATGTCAGGAAGAGAAGGATCGAGAGAAAGACACTATCGTGACATAAGGGAGTCACACAAGTATTCAGTTGGGAGTGCTATGGATAATAGGGAAAGAAGAGGGAATGGTGCACATGGAGAAGGGGAGGATGGGGTGTGTTGGAATAGAAGAAAGAGATTGGATGGTGGAAGAGGGAGGTTGATGTAGAGGATGGGGTAGAAGATGGGATGGAGAGTTTAGCTTGTCTTGTGCAGTGAGTTGGGCAAGGAGGCAGAGAGGTAGGTACCAGGGAGTGTCTGGAATAGTGGAAATTTGGGTGTCTTCTTGCCACTTGCCACTTCAGATTCAAACTTATAGGTAAGGCAACCCCTATAAAATACAACTAGCACACGTGTGAGATTGTACAGATCACTTATGACTAGATTGGGCATAGAGAGGGAATCGGGCTGTGGAGCAGCAATGTTTGTGGGATGACCAAGATGCCAATAATTCTGACAATGATGAGGAGAGGTTGATATGGTAAAAAAAAAAGAGAGAGGGACTCTCTGACATTGTAAACATTAAAGAGGAGGTTACGTCTACAGAAAGTAATTTTGGCAATATTGGTGGGGGACTTTCGACAACCTCTAGGGGGGATGGTGTAGCACTGTACTGTTTCTCAATCAAGAGTCCATGAGGCAGGCGAGCAAGTCTTCTCCACAATATGACCAATCCTTCTTGTAGACAGGGCAGCTTTTTTTTGGAGATGGAGACATTTCCAGTACAAGTATTGTGGGAGGGATGAGGTTGGGCAGGAATGGAATTGTCATTGAAGACAGGGTTGATAATGATATAGCTTGGGATTCAGATGTAACTGTGACAAGGTGGGAACAATCTGGGCAGCTGCTGAGAGAAACTTGTTTTTGGAGGCTTGCTGGAAGAGGAGTGTTGTCAGAGTAAGGGGCTGTAGGTGAGATTACAAAAAAATCGATCCCAAATGGCTGGGCTGAACTGAGTACTCAAGATATTTGTAGAGGAGGGGGTAGTAGAAGGACAAGGATGTGTGGAAAAGGGAGTAGTGTTGAGAGAGGTAGTATTGTGGAGAGGTGGACAATAAGGTTGAAGAGTAGTAATAGGGGAGGATGGGGTAGTAGACGAAGAAAGTTATGGGGTGGAAGAGATGAAGTAGTGGATGTTGGGAGAGAAGAAATGTTTCCTGCAGATTAATTATTGACCTGGAAAGATGATTTGGACTTGACTGATGTGATAGTAGGTATTGAGGAGGGGGTAGTAGTATCAGTGTTCAGAATCGTGGTCAAAGGAGTCTGGGATAGGGGAACCGGAATTGAAATCACTGGGGCTATTTGATAAAGGGGGTAAGCCTTAATGCCCCTATAAATGGTACAAAGTCTTCATTACTGGCCATAGTAAGACTAGGATATGTTGGGGAGAGAAACAGTCCACTCCTCAGGGTCCCCTTGAGGGCAAGGGCTAAACAATTAAATGGTAATACCAAGCCCATGGCTCCCCTAAGCCATCCATGACTGGCACAAAGTCAGCCTTTCATCTTTTCATCACTGCTCTCACACCTTAGGAAGTGGATAGTTGAAGGGGTTAAAAAAGAGAAGGAAAAGAAAAGAGGAAGAGGATAAGATCTTGTAAAATTAGTCAAGTCAGGGCCTGAGGCCTAATGCAGGGGCGATTCACAGCTCTGAATCCTTGTCTCCATCTCCATAGCCCCTCACAGCAACAACGGGTATGGGATTGGGGGGATTAGATTGCCTGGTGCAATGGGTAAAGTGAGAGGGAGGGGTAGGCATCGGGGAAGGGTAGAGACTGGATTTAGACTGGATGAGGAATTTGACTTGGGGAGAGAGGAACTAGAGGAAGTAAGATGGTTTGGAGTGGAGGGATACTGAGACATCTTGAGATGGAAGGGGAGCAGAGCGAAGGACAATCTGGGAGTAAGTCGAGGGAGGAAAACTTCATTGCCGTGCTTCCTGTCTGACCTCATGTAGAGTGAGGCCTAGTTTAAATATGGTAACTGCTACCTCAGATTCGAGCCTGTAGGCAGGGCAGCTCCTATAAAATACATTATAGGGGCTACCACAACTGGCACACATATGGAACTGAATAGAACAATCTGAATGGTCATGACCAGGTTGGGGCAGCAGGCTGTGGAGTGACAGTGTTTGGCTGGGTGGCCAAAGAGCCAAAATTTCTGACATTGACAGGGAAGGGGTCAATATAGTCGGACTGGGCAGGAGACTCCACCTACATAACCTTAAGGGGGAGGTCATGTCGACAGATGCTTATCTTGGCAATATTGGCATATTCATTTATTGAAAATGGTAACAAAAAGTGTTAGGAATGAGTTGATGATTAGGGTAAAATTACAGGTTAAACGGTACTAGAGGAGAGTATGGTAGTGAAAAGGATAGAGAGGGGAACTGATTGGGTATAGTATAAGGTAAAGGCTGTTAGATTGGGATGGAGTTAGGGGAGTAGGGAGCATTATAATGAAATATTGTGGAGAAAATGGTAAAAATTAATTTAATGATTGGGATAAGTAGACAGAACAAGGGGATGAAGAAGAGGAAAAGGAAAGGAGGAGAAGAAAAGACCATGCAAAATTAGTTGAGGCCAGGGCTGAGGACCAAGACAGGGGTGATCCCCCACTTCGGGCACCAGTCCCCGTCTCCTAAGGTAGTGAGCAAGGAAGTGGGGGGGCAATATTGGTGTAGGACATATGTTGGCCTCTGGGAGGAATGGTATAGCACTGGACTACTACTGCATCAAAGTTGAGAAGCAAGTGGTTTTAACAGTCCTTGTCATAGACAGGACAATCAGTAAGGGAGATGGAAACAGTTTCAGTACATGTATGACGGGAGGAGTGAGGCTGGGCAGGAATAGTGAGGTCAGTCAGATTAGATACTGTATGAGCTTAAGATTCATATGTAACTGTGACAAGGCATGAACAACAGGAATGACTGCAAAAGGAAACGTTGCATACTTGTTTTTTAAGACAAGGATATTGTCAGAATATGGAGCTGTAGGGAGAATCAAAGAATCGCTCCCACTTGGCTAGGCCAAAAAAGGTACTCAAAAGGTTTGCAGAGATGGAAACAGTAGGAAGATGGGGTGGTATGGAGAAAGGTAATAATGTTGAAAGGAGGAAGACAATAAGGATGAAGAGTAGTAATAAGGGAGAGGTACCGGTAGACAATGAAGAAAACTGTGCAATAGGAGAAGGAGTGGAGGAGGTTGGGAGAGAGAAAGGGGTGTATTCTGGAGGTAGGTGGATGATTCGGAATAGATTGAGGTGAAAGCAAACATCGAGGAAGGGGTTTTAATATCAGTGGTCGGAGCCATGTTCAAAGTAGAGGCAGGGGTTGGGAAACCATTGAAATCAAATTTAGATAAGTTAGCTGATGATGGAGCAAGCCTTAATGCCTCTAATAAGGGTAAAAATCTTTATTATTGGCTATGGTGATCCTGAAATAAATGGGGAGAGGAAACAGTCTACCCCTCAGGGTCCCTATGAGGCGTAAGGCCAATGGAATACTGTGCCCATGGCTCCCTGAGGCCATTCATGATTGACTTCACATCAGCATAGCTCTCACACCTTAGGAAGAGGACACAAGAAGGGGATGAAGAAGAGACGGAAAAGGAAAGGGGGAGAAGAAAAGACCATGCAAGTTGAGGTGAGGATTGAGTCCAAGGTTGGGGTGATCCCCTACATGGGGCCCAGTCTGTCTGTGTTTCTAATGCTTTCTGGCAGACCACCAAACAGTCTTAGCCCATCAAGAAAAGAACCTTGGCCACACATTTTTCTTTCCTGCCTGAGTGAGTTTCTTACTTTGATTTCCCTTCCTCTACTTCTCTTGGATTTGGTGCCAAGTTTTCAATTATACACATATAATGAGGTATCTTTCTTTCTGTCTTTGTAAAGAGAAAAGCTTATTTTAGACCTGCCACTTGCCGAATTTTTGGGTGACAACTTTTGAACCTGCTTTAGCAATATTATATCTTTTGTGAGACTTGGATTCCATACTTGGCACTGATATTCCAATCTTGGAATCACTAGTGCTTTCCATAATGGCAGTAGATGTTCTGGAACTTTTGTCCAAAAAGTTCTCATCATCAATCCACTCTTTAACTTTTCCTTTACTGGCAGCCTGCTCAATGTGGTAAATGAGACTGATATCATTACTCAAGAACAGAGATAGGTGTTTTACAACTGCCTTTTCTTTGATCTCTATTCCCTCAACAGAGTATGAACATGATCTTGGAACTCCAGTTGGACTATATCATGTGATTTTTCAAATTTATCATTAGTGAAGGTCATATTGTCTTCAGTAGCCCATTTACAAATGGCATGCAGGTCTTCTCTTAGTATGTTTTCATCCTCTATCAAATTTAATGGTGTACTCATCTGAGCATCAATAGCAAAAGAAAAGAACCTTGTGTTTAATATCTGCATTAATGTCCCTAATCACAATAAGAAATAACAGCCTTGTGGTAATGCACTTCTAACAGTTATTCATTAATAATTATTTTTGGCTTGCAATTTGTTAGCAAATCATACATCCAAATCCTTAATTTTCCTCTGATTCCAATGTCCTTCAACCTACAGAGTAGAATTCCTTGGTTGACTTTACTGAAAGCTTTTGCAATGTATAAATATATTACATCAACTCAACTAGGTCTCTTAGTACATGTTGGCATTTGAGCCAGACAAGATCTGCCCTTTGTAAAATCATGCGGTCCATGGTTTATCTTGTTTTCTTGTTCTACGTACTGAACTTTTTTTTCTTACTACCATTTCAAATATTCTTATTAGGCGAGATGTTAGTGTCACTGGTTTGTGATTTTTAGCTTGGCATTTGTCTCCATCTCTATAGGTAAGGATTATGTTTCCCTCTTTCAGTGGGTTTGGGATGATTCCCATATCTAAGTATTTCCTTGACAGTGTTACTAGGGGCTTTACTATAGTTTCTTTACATTTTTTTTTAAGATTGCATGAATTTCATCAGGCCCAGCTACTGAGTTTGTTGCAGTGTCTTTTATTTCCTCAGTAATGACTCTTTCATTGAGTTACATAAGAAAGGCTTTGTGTTTCATTACTATTAACTCTGTAAGTTGATCAGGGTCTGTAACTATTGCCTCTGTTTAAGGAATACTAAAAACTTCTTCATGTTGCTCTTTGAGGAGTCTGGCCATTCCATTTGAGCCAGTTATAAAGGCACCCTCATTTTCAAGCAGTCCAATATCCACTTTTTCTTTTTAATTTGTTATTGGCATGAGAGTAGAAATACTTTGCATTATCTTTTATAGCTTCAACTGCTCTTTTTATTTCATTCTTTCTGATTATGTAAGGACTCTTTTAACTGATCTACTTCCTTTATATCTGCCTTAATCCTTTCTTTTATGTCAAGATCACTTGTCATATTTAGCTTTCTTACTTTATTATTATTTTTTCAACAGTAGTTTTTGTGATTTAAATTTAGTGATTAAAGGCTTTTACCTGTCTCTACTACTTTGTGTTTTTTACCTACATGTTTTCTTAACTTAATGTTGTGCTTAACCACAAAGGAATAAATTAGTAGCCCTCGTAACCCTACCTGATTTCACCTTTCCTTGAATGGGTGGGATTTTTTTTTTTATTTTTTATCAATGCTATGAATATTAATGGTGTTATTTTTATTATAGTTATGATAATTACTATAATGTTATTGACATTAGTAATTGCAATATAAGATAACATAAAACATTTTCGAAAATCAAGGAAAAGGGTAAACAGGTAAGACATGTAGTACTCATTGGTGACTTAGTACTTGTGGAACCATCTCTGTGTAAGAACAATTAATAAAATAAACTCACAGTGGGCATGGCATGAACGTACATGCCATGCCTGTCAGTTTGGGGTTAACTTATTTTATATATCTTCAATGATGGTGTGGCTTGACTAAACTGTATAGGTATGATGATATACCTCCTCTACCATAAAAACAAAAACAAGGACAAGGATGTTATTCTCTCTTTTTGGAATTTTGATAATTTGATTAAGGTAAAAGTTCTCCACTAGATCTAGAAACAACTATGCTTGTTCTGTTTCATCTCTGGTAGCATTTGCCCCTCCCAATTTGCCTCCCAAGTGATGAAGGGAAAATTTAAGTCACCCATTATTGAAATACCTTCAAATTCTGCAATTTTAAAGCATTTAATGCTTTGCTAAATAAAACTTTACTCAAATCAGGTGGTCTGTATATAATAACACATAGTTCTTGTGTGTCCTTGGTCAAAACTCTTAGTACTTTCACAGTGTTATTTGAATATTCTATCTTGTGTCAGTTTTTGCTGTAAGATATTTTCAGAGTAAAGAGCTACACCATCTCTAGATCTAGTGCTTTTGTCTTTCAGTATCATATCAAAATCTTTTATTTTAATTTCTTCATCTTTTATGTCTTCATTTAAGTGTGTATCTGTGAGAACAATAACTGAATAATTGTTGACATTTGCTATATCCTCTTGGCAACTTACTTATATGTTTGATTTGTTTTAGGGTATAAACCTTGAATGTTTAATAGTATGAAAGATTCTAATGTCTCATTTCTTTGAGTGTCTAAATAATTGCTTGATGTCAAAGTTGTATCTTTGCTTAACCCATTGTCGACAGGTAAAGAAAATTTTTAAAAAATCTACGCTCTGGCGAAATGCGGAAACGCGCCGACTCT
>NC_061839.1:27826117-27828617 GCF_019202785.1 Penaeus chinensis
CTACCTATAGCTCTTTGTTAGCTACCATTAGAACAAGTAAATTTACAATTGTAACTCTAAGGTAAGTTACCATCTCTTCATGAATTCCACTATACAATCACTGGTAAATCCATGGTAACTACTCGCTGGTATATGCATTGCGACTGCACGTTAATGAGTCCAGCCCCCAGTATCACTGATTTTAAACTGATCTAACTTTTTTATCTTTGATCAATATATATGCAATTCTTAAAATACTTCACATGAAAAAAATATCAAGCTAAAAAACAAACAGTGAACTTACCAGGATGTGTCTGGCCGTCTTCAAATTCATCCTCTTCCTCATCTTCATCCTTCTTGCCCGTTAATTTCTGAAGATTATTAACTTTGCTATCATCATCTTCCTCCTCCTCTCCCGAAGTACTGTCATCATTATCAGTTTCAGTGCTGGACTCTTCTTCACTTGACTCTTCTTCATTATCATTATCACCCACTTCTAGATTACTATTGCCAATATCTAAAACATTTGCTCCGTCCAATGCTTCTTCATCTTCGTCCTCCTCCTCCTCCTCCTCATCTTTACCTCTACTGGTGTCATCACTGAAATCCTCTTCCTCACCACTACTCCCTCTGAGATCACCCATCAAATCACTGATCTCCTCCTTCCGCTCCAAGTTCACATGATTAAAATCTGTAATGTCCTTGGCTACCATCAAGCCTTTTACATTTTTGTCATAGCATATATTGTTATTGTTACTTAAGGCATCAGTTCCACCTGAAAATAGCTTCCTTTTCTTTTTCCCCATAAAAGACCTATGATCAAACGCTTCATCTGTTCGCTTTCTTTTGAATTTAGGCGACATATATTGACTTATAGCACTGCTCCTTCCATTCACGGACTTAACTGTATTCTGAGCATTTTTTGTTGATTTCACATGGTTCAGTGCGGCACTATTTTGTAATCTATAGTGTCTTCTTCTTTTTGGCATTGCTTCATGAACTATAGTTATAGTAAGTTCATCACTGACATCTGCAATGAAACAGACTGTTTCAGTCCTATGAATTTTTATCACTTTCTTGAATAAGGGGAATATAGTAATTCCTTTACTTAAAACTAAATTTGCAATCATTAATTTCATGGATTGTGTTAGACATCTTCCACAAACAATTAAATAATAAACACTTAAGCAGTCCAATATTCTAATTAAAAACCACCACTCTTACTGAGAGTTGTTCCATGGCGCAGTTCCTGGACATTAGACAATGATGATGCTATTAGCTCGCTCATACGTTGTCTCTGACCCAACAACTCAAGCTTTGTGTCACGGTATCTAAATAAATTGGGAATTTGTTACTACATAAATTCAGAAGACATTGAATTCTATAAAACTATTCAATAGGAAAGGTAGTCAATTATGCAATATGAAAATCTTACATTTAATTAATTTATTTAAGAAACAACTATGATTTCAATTTACCTTGAAGTGACATGGGTATGAATCTCAGCAGCTCGAGCCTGATAAGCATCCAAACGGTCAAGAAGTACAAAACACTGCTGACAGATGACTTCACTTACAGAGTAACATGGATCTTCTCCCACAACCTTAAAGAATATGAAAATTAAAATAAAATGGTTCAGGTCTGTACGTGTGATGAGTGAGAATATATACAGACCTATATAATGAATGTATTATGCAAAAATATTGATGGTGATTATCATTACTTATCATACATAAGTATACACACACACACACACACAAACAAACACATATATATAGACAGATAGATTATATGTGATATATATATTATTAATATATACATATATATATATATATATATATATATATATACATATATATATATATATATATATATATATATCATCATCATCATCATCATCATCATCATCATCATCATCATCATCATCATCAGCAGCAGCCTAGGTCAATCCACTGCAAGACGTAGGCCTCTCCCAATCTTTTCCATCTTTGTCTGTCTTGCGTGCTTTGCTTCCAGTCTTGGCCCCCAAATTTCGTTATTTCGTCGCGCCATCTTGTCATAGGTCTGGCCCTTGGCCTCTTTATGTCATCTATAACCCAGTCTGGTCTGTTACTTTCTTTGTCCAACTTTTGTCCTGTCTCTGACATAAATGACCTGCCCATTTCCATTTTTTCTTTTTGATGCTCCCGAGCATATCTTCCACTTTTGTCTGTTCCTTGATCCACATTGCCCTCATCCAATCTCTTAGACTAATTCCCAGCATTATCCTCTCCATCCCAGAGAGGGATGGAGAGGAGTTTCCTCTCCAGTAATTTGGTTGTAGTCCATGTTTCTGATCCATAGGTCATAACTGGGAGGATACATTGGTTAAAGACTTTTCTTTTTAAACATAATGACTAGGAGCCTCTTAGTATGCTATTGTGTCTGCCGAAGGCACTCCAGCCTAGGCTGATATATATATATATATATATATATATATATATATATATATATATATATAATCTATATATATGTATATATA
>NC_061839.1:27836117-27848617 GCF_019202785.1 Penaeus chinensis
CTCAGACAACCTGCACATGCTAATCACAATAATACAAGTTCTGATGAATTCCTCTCACCTTCTACTGTTCACATATAAGTAGGAATTATGCTATGGAACCCTCTCCATACCCCACAATCTTGACCCTCATAGTAAGGAGCATGAAGACAAATGATATAACTATATCATATAATGTGAGATGAAGATCACATATATTGTGTAGTACATTGATAAAAGCACTGACACACACTGCTGGGAAGACGTCTGAACTGTATAGTTCCCTATAGCAAATAGTGTTGTCACCCTTTGGGGAGGTGGCAAAGGAAACAAGAAAGGCAGGAATGGTTAGAACACCATTATATGACTATAAATGATACTTCTTCTTGTAGCACCATCAACTGAGTGAACAGAGCAATTCAAGCACAGGCTTACTTTCCTATAGAAGACCTGTGCCTGTTCCTAGGCTCTATCTTGCCATGATTATTTTAGATCCATGGCAGGGGTTGGGGGATGGTAATCCGCCAGAGATCTCTGTTCCAGGACAGACATTTGGGGCAGTGTAGGTTGAGGACAGCCCCTCCTATGGGAGGTCATAGGGGACACAGCCCCCTGCATTAAATATTATAGCAACTTTTATCTAACACATAGCTGTACAAATAATTTATTGGAAATTCTTTACATTTCCCAAAGGTAATGTCCCCAACTCTATGTCACAAAATTTATTCAATAATCTAAGTTGCCATGACTGGGCAACTTCTCTGGGCTTACTCAAGGGGAGGGATGATCGGGGCTTGACCCCCCAATACCCCACAGCAAACACTGTCTTCACCTCAATATGCATGGTACAATAGAGCTGAAACTCTGGGGCAATGAATGGACTGAGGCTATGAGCGACACTTTCCCCAATCATTTTCTTTTATTTCTGGCATTACCATTCATGTCCAAATTATTTCTTGTATCGATGACTACAACTTTTCGTCCTCTACAAGAATAACATCTTCAATTTGCTCTAGCTTAGTGGATCCATATCATTTACCTTATTTATCTTCAAACTATTATTGGGGCCCCAATCACTATTATTGGGGCCATGATTATGGGGCATGGGGGGTCCTCGACATAATTCCTACATATGTGAGCAGTAAAGCAGGAGAGGAACACATGAGTACAACTATCCTCACGACTGAGCACGCACAGATTTTCTGAGCATTAACCGTATCTCATGCCACTCCTTCAGCTTAGTGCTGTTTTGAGTTTTTATATTTGTGATATTTATTGGTCCTGTCAACTATTACCATTATATATGGTCTTATTATGCAGACCTACTCTAGAAATTTACCAATAATTATTTTATATCTATAACTGATATCTGATACATTGCTTGGAACCAATACTAGACTCCTTAGTCTAATTTTCTCCAATCTCCATGCATCCCTTTCCTGATTTACCAGATAAATACCAAACCAATAGCTTCACAAGCCATGACATGATCAGCACCAAAAAGCCAACCTGACATGACATAAAACATGAGCCTGGATGGAATCGCAGACACCTCAGCGCCACAACAGACACTTGTTTTCTATAATTAAGGGAACTGGTGCTCTTACCTTGACACTTCCCAGCACAGTACAGACGAGAGATTCATTTCAACTCTTTATTTTTTTTTTCGGCGAATTGCCTGAGAAAAGGTAGTAAACGCATCTCCCTCATCTGTCAGAGGATTCCCTGGCTTGGCTTGGCTTCCTTTTCTCTCGGAGCCGCTTTTTTACTTCTCCTGTTCGCCCAACCAACCAAATCTTACCATAAATACTGCACCGGAGCTCACTTCCACTAAAACGCGTACAGACACACTTCCAACATCCACGAGTTCCCCTTGTTTTTGATATATTGGAGCAAGAACTGAAGCTTTTGAGTGTCGGGTGATCGCCCAGCGTTGCCAATGTCCCCGGAGGTGTCGTGCTCGCCCTTCCTGTTGTCGTACTTTCCATTGTGCTGACAGCAAGGGTTTTAGGGTCCAAATTACTGGCATATGGAATGTATTTAGAGTGTAAATGCAGTAATCACTAGGTCTGTGCATTGTATATTTCTTTGTAAAAGCTCGTGGCTTTAAAATTTAAGTTTTGTCCATGAAGATCAATTACTGTATTTGTGACATGAGTCCAGCCATGCATATTTCACTCTTTTTCGACTTGATGATATTGATTTCTTCATTAATAAGTCTACTTGGCTTTATTCCACATTAATGGGGCGTACTTTTAGGTCTTCTAACTTAGGGTCTTTCATCACTGGAGATGCTTTCTTACTGAGGTTCAGTCCCTTCTAATGTTTAATATTTGGCTTTTTTTATCCTTGACTTTTTTATGCCTTTTTGGGTTGATTACTCTGATGGAACTAGAATGTAAATTCCCTTTTCTGAAGCCTTCCTGGTACTGTATAATATCACTGAATACGTACTTGTTAAAGTAAAAGCACTGTCAGTTTTGCCCTTCCCTGTTCATAACACAGAAGGTATAATGTACAACAGCTTAACAAGCACGACCTATTAGCACATGGTCTCTCCTAACTGCCTTGCTGCGGACCCACCGTCCCCGTCAACACGATGGAGATCGGAGGTTTGGTCAGAGTGTTACCCTAGCTGCCCTGTTCACGATCCCCTCATAATATAAGGATGTCAGTGACGCTTTCCAAACGGTAAGATTACTTGTCAACCAGAATACCACAGATGGAGGCATGATCCCTCGCTAATACGTCACTCCCTTGTCTATTTTCAATCATTGTATATAGATTATTAAAGTATTTAGATAACAGGTAGAGAGGAAAAGAGAAAATCAAGTCGTAATTTCCAATACATTTTTTTTTTACCAAAATGTATACTGAACAACACCAAATTGTGCATGTTACGTTAGGGAGTAAAATCGCGATCCCTTCCCCCCCCCCCCCAAAAAAAAAAAAAAAAAAAAAAGCTGAAATGCAGCAAGCAGAAACTCAAAACTCTAATTTACAAAGAAAATGCTTAATGGCGCTGTTTGCAGAGCACGAACTGGTGCTGGGTGCAGTTGGCCGAGCAACAAGAAGAGGGACGAGATGCCGAGTAACCTGGGATTCGGATCGCTGTACCAGCGACTCCTGTCCTTCGCCGATAACATGCTGCGGTATTCTCTTTAGGGGATCCCCAGCTGCAGGCTGTAGACTATCTCGTTGCCTCTTATCATTTTTTATCTTCGTGGATGGGAGAGAAGATGACAATCTTACTTATTTTTCCAGGTCAGATACAGTATTACGTAAAAGGTAAAAGGTTAGGACTCCAACCAGGCAAGTAGTGACCGCTATGAAGGAGGCATCGTTTGCCGCCTTCTACCTAGGGAACATATGGCACATAATGCAGAAGGGACACCATTGTCAAGTGCCCCAACTGTCCCAAGAGGCATCATGCCTGTTTAGCATCGTTATCCTTGCTGACCAGATGTAATTCAGAGTAGGGTAATGCACCAGAGTGGATCATGGCAAGTCAGAGGTGGAGACCTGGATCATTTTCCCCCGAAATGCATAACTTACATTATGGATTGTTCCCAGGTCTTGCTTGACTTTTTGTGAGCAGGGTCAATATTTTCATACACGTATAGAATCATTTGAACACATTAGTCTCAAGGTCATTCAGACCTTGGTAGAATAGAAAGTTTAAGTACAAAGTCAATAATTTATACTTTCTGATATATTTAATCACAGCATGTATGTGCTATTTATCAGCATGCTGTATCTTACTATTCATGTCATGTCTGTACATTTGTTCTCTTGAGCCCTCTATCAAGAAAGGTTTTATTTACTCTACATGGGGGAAGATCATGGCTAGTTCTCTATGCATTGAACTGAAGAATATAGCATCCTGGGAACAACTCTGTCAAATGAACCTATGTAGAACAACACTTCATTGGTGTCTCCAGAAGTAAAGAGAACAAAATTTCATAATGATTGAGATTAAAAACAAGAAAAAAGGAAGATATTAGAATGTGAACATACACGGGATTGTGAAAATACTTTATTTACCCGTCATGAGATATATTACAAGGACCAGCTTATTGTTTAAGAAATCAAATCACACTGAACAATTCATTAGGACAAATAGCTTTCCTGACATTATTGCATGTATTCCTAATGGATCACCTTGCTTCACTCATTGCCATGTAATTAACTAGTCGTCTGGCTCATGTCAAACATTGTCAGTTATTTACTTCATTTCAACAATCCGTCCTTTTTCCACTGCGACATCCTTACTTGTCAGCACAGCACGGAAAGAAGTTTGCTGTAAATTTAGTGAGTGTCTGAAACCTATTCAGGTTACTTGGAAGCAAAGTTGACGATAATATTGTCACATGTCTTTTTAATGGAAAGAATGGGATAGCCTGTTGCTCGACTATCAGGAACAATCATCATGGTGTCTACAGCATCATGGTGTCGACTAACATCGACTCGCTAACGTGTGTCAGCTGGTGCTGACTCGGCTTTGTCCTTACCCGCTGTGGTGCCCAGCCACAGCAGTCACCTCCAGGCGACAATTGCAACTTCTCACGCCTGGGCGGGGCGCGAACTCCCGAACCCTGGGATGAGAGGCCGACACGTTACCAGGAGTTATAAGGACCCCGGTATTACAACAGAGAAATCAAGGAGGCCAACCATAGAGTTCACATATGCTGAAAAAAAAACTTTAAGGAGACAGAACCCTTGGGAATCTGGCACTCCTGAAAAATTGCATGGTATGTCTAGGGCACTGTGAAATGGGTTGTGAGAAAGTTTTGAATAATGTTAAAGTTTTCACATGAGACATTCCTCCCAGAAATGTGGTGACGTGTTAAATGCTGCTGTTCCCAAACTATGACTCCTTTAATGTCTTGTATTTTTGACAAGAGCAGGTTGCACCGGTACTACCAGAATAGAGAGCCACTGAAGAGTATCTGAGACCAGAGGGACTTACCCTCTTCAGAATCGGAACTACTCATCCTGCAGATGCAGTGTTATCTTTGTGACGGAATTAGGATTCCAGATGCAGTGTTATCTTTGTGACGGAATTAGGATTCCCTCTCCAATTACTACTCATCTAGGAGTGCGGGATGACCTGTCATTCTTGACAGGTCCACCGTACCCAGAGCAGGAAGAGGGTTGACACTGATCATGTTCTATCCTATATCTCTAGGTAGTTCTTAAGGCTAAGTCCCTTCAATTGGCAAACCTTCTTGTCAGTTGAAGGCCATAACAAGGAAGAGATACAGAGGCAAGCTCTTGATCTGATAGGGGAGGATAACCGTTCTTTAACAGGTTCTGTCAAATGATGCTCATCTTTGCGACATCCGATCTGGTCTATTAACGGTTATGATTAATTGACCCTCTTTTGTGCTATATCCCTATTGTAAACGAATTGGGTTTGATTTTCAGCAATAAGTGTAGCACGAAAAATAATTTGGATGATCTAACCCCTTCTTCTCCATTGACATATAGTTTGGTATATTTTGTAAATTGAGAACGCAATATAATATGGATAATAGCAAAATCCGTATAGGTTAGTAAGCCTTGAAAATATCTGGGAGTGCATTAATCGGTACCTTGGCTTAATCTTCAGCTTTCCTTTGATGGACTCTCTGGTAGGTGGGGGTGTCCAAGCTTCTGTGGGATGCAAGATAATCTACAAAACTTGCTTGCTGTTTTTCTTCGCTATCGACCAGCGTCATATGGCCATATTAACACAGCCAGCCTAGATCATTAAGTCAATGGATCCTATTAATTAGTTCAATCTAGATAAGGGTATAAAGTTTTGTCTCCTTTAGAAAGTAATTACTTTATGGATTATATTTTCATTATGTGATAAAAGATTTGATGTAAAAACCTTTACTTTTTAATCGGAAATACATTTTCAAAATTTGTCGTTTGTTGGTGAATTTCGGGCATATTGTTAGGATGTGGTTGATGGTTAAGCTGGTGTTGCAAATTTGGCACTGTGGGGGGGAATTCTTTTCTACATAGTGAGGTGGGTCATTTTAGTGGCATTGACCCTAAAACGGGCCACCACTATCTCCTCCCTTCTTACATATATGTGGGCTGTGTCCACGGTTCTATATTTAGTATGACTTTGTCAGTTGCAGGTTGGTCCACTCACTTTGTCACAGGAGGTGGATTCTTGCTTTTATAAGGGAGACAAAACACCTGAGATTTGTACGGACTATGCTAAGGTCCAGATCACCAGTTGACCTGGCTGATTTGTCAGCCTGCTCATTACCATGGATACCAGAGTGGCCTGGTACTCATTTTGGCTTGATTGATTTGTCGGTACTATGCAGCTTACGAATGTTACCCAGTAGTTAATTTTTAGTGGTTTCTAATGATTTGATTGTTTTAAGTGATCTTAATGAATCAGAAAAAATACAATTCTATCGTGGGTCGTTGTTAGTGCAAAATCTAAAGCTTTATTAATTGCAAAAAGTTCGGCAATAAAAATCGGAGTATGATTCAGCAGTCTGAAACTTAACCACACACTCATCTGTCTTGGAGGCGTCGGTATATATATGAAAAGAATGGAAGGTATTTGATAAGGATCTCTCTGAACCTCTGGCGTACTTCCACCTCCTGCGCCATGGCCTTAGTTGATGGAAGCCAAGCTTCCATGATGGAAAAACTGGGGGTTTTCCTAATGCCTCGATTGTCATTAGGATGACTTAGGTCTTGAGCTACTTTTGCGGCATAAGTCAGTGCAGGCTAGCCGCGTCTGAATCGGAGGGGAGGTACTCCTGAGTCCACCTCAAGACGCTCGATCCGAGTACATTTCAGGACTCCAAACACACATGCAGACAAAAATTCTGCACAATATCCAAGCCTATCAAAATTGAGTTCGATGCCGAGCCATACACAATTGATCCATAATCTAGTTTAGACCTAACAAAGACTTTCTATCAGCTCCCCATTTATTACCAGAAATGCACTTTAATAAATTTAGTGCTCTTTGACATTTATTCTTTAATTAACCAATGTGGTCTTTCCAATTGAGTCTACGATCAGAGAGTAGACCAAGAAATTTAGCAGTTTTATGAAAAGGTATTGGGTGATTGTTTAGGGTTAGCCTAATGTTCGGCTTTCTCCTATGTGAAAAAATACCCTAATACTTTTTCTTGTGGAAAACGTAATACCCCACTGGAGACCCCAACTATGAATCATATCCAGTGGATGCGATTTGCCGAGAAGTCTGCATTACTGCTGGAATGCCATAATAAAATATCAGCGTACAATGTGTATTTAAGATTCCGAGGGTATGATCTAATTGATCATACACAGAAATAATTTCGTGACAAGACACATCCTTGTGGGACCAGTTTGCCTGGACAAACAAATATCGAAAAGTGACATTGTCAAAAAACAGTTTGACAGTGAAAGTTCTGAAATTTTGTATGGTGGTTAACGGGAAGATTGCGTCTTATGGAGTTTAGAAGTGCCTTGTCCGCCGAATCTAATTTTTTTTTTTCTGGTTGGGAGGCTCGCCCTCCTCTGTCTCACTACCCAGGGGTCTCCAAGGATATTTTTTGAGACAAAAGCCTCCATCTCCTGCGTCTCGATGTCAGAAACCGACAAAAAAAAAAAACAAGCGAAGTCCTTGGATCAGCCGCCTGGGCGAGAAGGTGCGATCCAGATTGTGATTTGGTATTATCATCCTTATGATGTTGCTTTTGCTGGATTGATTCAGCAGTTTGCTGAATTGCATTATTCGATTCTTTAATTTGATCAATTAATTCCCTAACTGTTTCCTTTAGCTCTGCAAATTCTTTAGCTGCAAGCTCCTGACTGATACTCTTTGCTACTGAAGCGTAGGAAGTATTGGGTTCAACTTGGTTTCACGGTAATTGATCATGCCATTTCATGTATGCTAATATTTCAGTCTCCTTCTAGCTACTGCACTCGGCAGAGCCAGATTGATGGGGGCCTCCACAGTTAGCACACATGAAAGTATTCTCGGTACATTCATTAGTGTCATGAGCTCCAGCACATTTGCCACAAATTATTGATTAGTATCTGTCATTGCATCGTAATGATGTGCGTCCATTTCTTTGCCATTTATTACAGCGCATAGTTTTTTTTGTTTTTTGTTTTTATCAATATAGGGTCGCACTTGGACACATTCATATCCAACTGTGACATACCCACGAATTTTACTTGAAGCAAGAGTAAAAAAAAAAAAAAAAACACATTCCGGTCATGCTGTTCATGTCCACTACGCTGTGGTCCTTCATATTTTCAAGAATTCCACTGCCTCCCCCCCCATTGTCCTTAAATTCATGTTACAGATTACCTCTTTACAGGGATTTGGGCCAACAGGGATGGTTACTTTTACTTTTAAATCATGAATTTGCGTCAATTTAATATAGTCACTCCCCTTGACCATTCAGGACCTTATTGATGATGAAGGGGTTAACGTTCAAAAGCGATTGATTTTCATACACATATTTGACAGTCTAATACCTTGCATTCTCTTGAGGAATTGCAAAAACTCGTTGTTCACTTGTGTCAGCAGTAGGGGTTCCATTGCTCAAAGTCGCGTTAGTTTAGGGATATTATGGGAAGTCAATCATACAAGGTATCAGTCCGAACCCTGGACCCTAACAGCAATAGCAAAGAGAGCGTATAGCAGCTTATCGCTCTCAATCCCTCTCAGTGGAAGCCTGGTTGCGTTCTCCAGTAGCAAAGGGGGATCGTGTTATGAGGAAGACACCTCCTTATCGCCGAACTTGCCTAGGCGAAGGGTAATTCGATGCGAATATGGGAACCCACAACGGACCTCTGGTAGGCCCAGGAAAGTTACGTAGAGGAAAATAATTCAGTACAAAAGAAAGAGTGCGACCAAAGGACACCCCAGATTACTGGGCCTTCCTTCCCAGGGATCAAAGCCCGCAAAGGCTACCATGGTGTAGAGTGCTGCGGTCTGAAGTGGGGTTTTAACTACGCCTACTGTAGTTTCGGGTTACCTGCAAAAGCAAAGCATGAAGGTGCAGGCAAAGCACTAGAAAGCGCTGCAAAGTCCATAAAAGACCTGCTTTACTTTACGCAGTTTACGTTAGGAAGCAATGATGCCGAGCAAAACGAGAGTCCTCGGACTCCCACGGCACTCCTGCGTCAGGCTTTTTATTTATTGCCGCTGGGTTTAGTCATTTTAGCCATTTCGTCAACTAGTTTCTATGATGACTGAATGGTGAAGTTTCGTTTATAAGTAATAAGAAATTACAAAAAAGTTATCATAATTTTCTTTATTTCATTTCTAGATTTTCAAAAACTTCTAAAGATCTTTATCCGATAAGTTTTTAACTTATTTAGAATTTGGTTGTACTTCCTCTGTTAAATGTTATTTTGACTTTTTTTTTTATAAAGAGGAAGAAACATCTAAATGATTTTAGATTTTGATATTTTAAAAATCCCTTATGTATTTTTCTTCTGAAATCACTGCTGCCCATCCTGATTTTTTTGCATGGAGGGGGGGGGGGGGGGTGATATTGCTATTGAGTATCACAACATTTAGTTCCAGATGTAAAATATAATATCCTAGATTTAGGATTAAAAAATACAAAAAAAAAAAAAACTCCCCTCATAAGAACTTTTCCTATATTATTCATGATAATGATGAAGATGATAAAAATAATTACGGGTAGACAATAATACTAATAGTATATTTATAATGACAACGGCTATGGTAAAAGAGTGCGATGGTAACTGTAACACTAATAAAGATATTAAGAATATAATGAGAAAATGTTAGCAGTATTTACTGATACAAAAGCAAGAAAATAATTATGATAATAAGAATGATAACGATAATTTTTATAATAATGACGACGATACCTATAATGATGATGACGGCGATGCCTGTAATGAAAATGTTGGTGATAATGTTAATGACAGTCCTAATAAGACCATCCTCGGACTCCCCCCCCCCCCCCCCGGGCGTGGTTCGGGGAGAGTGCACCAGAGGGCAAGCAGTTGTTGCCCCGAGAAGGAAGCTCGCTCGCCAGCGCGGGGGCGGACACGCACAGAATGGTAAGCGCTGCTGCTGTGGCCTAGTGGACAATTCCCAGATGTGAGCAGCGCTGTGCTATGCCCAAGTCGCTTGAATCTCTGTTAGTTAGGGGAAACCTCCCCTCTGGCTGGAGACAATGCTTGGCCCAATGGCGCACCCTCTTTTTATTTTACTTTTCTGGACCACCCTGGCCCCCTCCCGTTTAGGGATTTACATCAATCATTATATTGTGAGCACCATTATCAGGAGGATATAATATGCGTGATTTCTCCAAACCCAAAATTCAAACCTACTTTTCCTACCTTCTATTCATTCCCTAGATGGGACAAGCCCCCCTGTATCCCCACTTTATTAGCACTTTGTGCCAACCTTTAGGAAACTAACATTATGAACTCTGATTGTGCGAGGGTGTTGTGGACTTATGCAACGGATGTATTCATAATTCTGCGGTAAATAAGAGGCCGCTGCAGCTGTACCTGTGTTTGTTACTCCATTTTTTATGCTTTATAAAATGGCAGTGTCCATTTCCCTCTACCTCTTTGCGTCACTCAGTAACATTAACACGATGCCGATGGGTCCACTGTGAGTTACTTGTTTAATTGTTTTTACACATAGATGGCTACACTTGTACTAAGTCACCAATGAGCCAGTTACGAGTACTGCCTGTCTCGCCAGTTCACCCTTTTCTTTGATTTACGAAAATATTTTACGTTATTATATTTTACTTTTACTAATGTTTTTAACATTATAGTAATTATAAGTTTTATATAATAAAATTAACACCATCGATATTCATAGCACTAGTAAAAAATTAATTTTTCCTGCCAATTCAAGGTAAGGTGAAATCGGGTAAGGTCACAAGGTCTAATTGACTCCTTTGTGACTAAGCACCAGCAGAGCCATCTATGGGCAGACATTTCACAAAAAATATAGAAAATAGGCACAGCATTTTCCCCATTTTTTATTAATTTTCCCTAGTGGCATGTGGTAAACTATGATAGTTATTGGTGAATATGCAGATTACCTCTGTATGTCCCATCATGATGATACTAGTTCCAATGAATTTTCCTCACCCTTATTGTACCTGTAGATGCCAGAATTACGCACTGAACCCTCCTTACCCAATAAACTGGGTGTCAGTAGGAGGGTAGGCATTAAGGGTTACCCAGGAAAATAAGGGATAGAGTTTGAAATAAAGGTATAATGTGGTCTGTCTTTTCATGTGTCTCCTTTATTTTTGTTTTGTGCAAGAAATGCAATAGATCAAAATATCTCAGTTTTTATCAAGGTAACCATTTCATCCAATATATAGCCAGAAAACCTGATTATCATGCACTGAAAATTTGTCTTGTGTGTGTGTGTGTGTGTGTGTGTGTGTGTGTGTGTGTGTGTGTGTGTGTGTGTGTGTGTGTGTGTGTGTGTGTGTACATACATACATACATACATACATACATACATACATACATACATACATACATACATATATATATACACATGTATATAGATAATATATATATATATACATAATATATATATATATTTATATAATATATATATATATATTATGTATATATATATGTATATATATGTATAATATATCTGTATGTATGAATGGATATGTATATATATTTGATATATATATATAATATCTATAATATATATATATGCATAATATATATATATATATATATATATATATATATATATATATATGTGCATAATATATATTTATATAGACACACACACACATATATATATATATATATATATATATATATATATATATATATATATATATATGATATATGATATATGATATATGATATATGATAGCTTATGGGTCAGATTTTTTTTTTTTTTTAGATAATTTCTATCCCCTTTTTTCTGTATTAAAATATTAGTTGTAATTTTCCAAGCTTTCAGAATTTTTCCTTTGAGAAGGCATTTGTTAAAAAGATGGGCTAGTTTCACTGTTGCAATTTCTCCTGCATCTATTATAAGGCCTGTATTAATCCATCTTCACCTGGTGTTTTCCCTCTCTTCATGCATTTAAGCACTCTTTATTTCTTCTGTTGTGATGTTAGATATGTCTTTAGTTACTATGTTAGCTTCTATCTGTTACTGTTCATTTGAGTTGTATAGATCCCTTCACTTTAGGAAAGGGTGTTATGTAAAATATTTTAATGACAATTTGATAATCATAACATCAAATAACAATAGGGTAATTCCATATGAAACCAACAAATTGAAAACAAAAATTTCCCCTTATAATGTGTGAATCTGTCCATAACTCACTCTATAGATTTGTGTCATGGTTATCTATACATTAAGGAAGCCTTTGATATAATATTTGCCTCAGGGGGGAGAGGTACTCACAGGGAGTCAATGAAAATGAAGATGGTTTTTCAAGATTGGTATTTTTGTCATGTAGGATATGTTGGAGAACCTGTCATATTTGAAAAGAGCTTGAAAAGAGCTTTAAAAT
>NC_061839.1:27858617-27861117 GCF_019202785.1 Penaeus chinensis
ACATACACACACACATACACACACACACACACACACACACACACACACACACACACACATACACATACATACACACATACACACACATACACACCCATACCAATTAAAAACTTAATTCATATTTGTATACTTCTCTTTTAGCCAACAACCAATAAGAAATCAACAATTTATTTTTCAGATACGTATATCCAATGATGCGGTATGTGGATGAAGAACACGTTGCCATCAAACCCATGTCAAAGGAGTTTTATGAAATTATCGATGCTATCTTGAATTCTGAGTACTACACTTCAGACCCTGATGAAGCATGTATTTTCATTCCTCCCATTGATACGTTAAATGAAAATAACCTGAGGAAAGATGAGATTGCTAAAGCATTAGCAATGCTACCACAGTGAGTTATTGTTGAGTCAAGTTATGAAAGTATTCCTAGAAATTTTCTAGGTCATACTTCACTGAGCAACTGTAGTCTTGAATTCCAATTACATTTTTTTTACCCTTATTCCACAACCTCTGTTCCCTCACTGTAGCTCTTGTGGTAATGGGTAGAAATAGCGTAGTGTTGGAAGTAGCAGCATTTACATTTATTTTTAGTTGCATGGAATAATAGGTAACTGTATTTACAATTAATAATCAAGATTGATAAGTTATTTATCTTCCTTTTACTTTCTTCCAGTCAAGGATTATACATGTCAGGAACCACTTGTTTGTATGTTGCGATCTTCAGGGTGTTTATGTTTGGGCAATCCAGGGCTTTATTCTTGAAACCTACTTAGTCAAATACTGTCAGGCAGGCACAATGGTATTACTCATCCTCAGGCATTTTAGTAAGCAAATAACTGAAATGGTTGTTGTTAAGTCACCAGGTAATGGTTGTTTGCAGCCTTTGATCCAGTATGGGCACAGTCTGCTGGGTAATGCTTGACCTTGTTGACAGACTGTTAAGTGTAGAGTAGTGTGTGCTGACTTTCTAGGAGATGGGTTATATCACTTAACAAGAAGGAAATGCATCCTAATTATAGTTTTATGCATGTATGTGCATGCATGTGCGTGTGTACATCTGCGCGCGCATGTGTGTGTGTGTGTGTGTGTGTGTGTGTGTGTGTGTGTGTGTGTGTGTGTGTGTGTGCACACACACATATACATACATACATAAATAAGTAAATATATAGATATATATATATATATATTCATGTAAATACATATATATATGTATGTATATATGTATATATATGTATAGGTACATGTATATAAATATAAGGTATATGTATATATATTATATATATGTATATATATGTATATATACATATCTATATATCTATATATCTATATCTAGCTATCTAGCTATTTATCTATCTATATATATATGTATATATATATGTATATATATATGTATATATATATATATATATATATATATATGTATATATATATGTATATATGTATATATAGACACACACACACACACACACACACACACACACACACACACACACACACACACACACACACACACACACACACACACATATGTATGTATATATGTATATATATATTATACATATATATATATATATATATATATATATATTTATATATGTTATATGTATATATGTATATATAGTTATATTTATGTATATATTCAAATATGTATGTATATATATGTATTTGTACACATGCATATATACGCATGTATATGTGTATATATGGGTACATATGTATATGTATGTATGTTTGTATGTATGTATATATGTATGTATGTATGTATGTATATGTATGTCTGATTTGTTTGAACCACAATAGCAGTCTTTAGAGGTAGTGGTGGTACAAAGTTTGGTATCAGAGGAGCATTTTTGGAAACGAGAAAATGTATTGATTATTTTTTTGTTCCATTTTTTTCCATTTTTTTATGTTTGTAAAAATAGAAGAAAAGCTAGTATGAATTAAGAAATTGTATAATAAATTTTCTTATATTTACATGCACTTCAAAGTGGGCCTTCCAACATTTACATTGTTTCCAGCTGGTCTGAAGGAGAAAATCATCTTCTTTTCAACATGATGCCTGGAACGCCACCGGAATTTGACACAACCTTAAACCTGGCTCGTGGCAAAGCTATTGTCGGTGGGGGTGGATTCTCTTCCCTGACCTACCGCAGGGGTTACGATGTTTCTCTCCCAGTATATAATCCAGCTCATCAAAATACACCTATGAAAAGAAAACCTCTGTAAGTTTGTATCTTAGCCTTTGTCATTCCTGAAGGTAAAATAATTTAACTAGAGTTGTAATCTAAATGTTATGTCAATGTAAGCAATAGTGATATGCAACTTCATGGAATATTGTTTGTTAATATTTTTCAAGAGAAGGAAAATATTTTGAAGTGTTAGTAACTTAGTAACGTTTTTTTTATTATATTTGATTATACTCTAAATATTTATCAATTTAGTGGAAAACGCCAGTGGTTGATGGTATCATCTCAGCCCAACATTCACCGAGACTACC
>NC_061839.1:27868617-27876304 GCF_019202785.1 Penaeus chinensis
CCAATTACTCTCACCCTGTCTTCCATATTGAGTCTAGGAAAAGGGCCGTACTCTTTAACAAATAGAAGTCAATTTCAGTTGGGCTAAGTAATCGAATACTGTTTTTGTTGGTAAATAGATTGCAAAAAACATCTTCAAGTTACATTTAAAAATGAATTTACCTGAAAAATCAATTACCAAAATAATTGAAGAACTCTTTGTAAAACAGGTGAAAATGTGATGAAAAGTAATGATTGTTTGAAGTAATGAAGCAAAAGGAACTACAATCAAAGTGTAGTTAGACAAAAGAAGGTTTTTTTAGCAAAGCCTTTACCTCTCTAATCTACCTGAAACTTTCAATGATTCTTATTGCATTTTATTTCCAATTCAAGAGAAATTCATAGAAACAGTCAAGCTGAGGATAAAAACTCCCAAATACTAAACAGTAACTTTCTTCTCAAGTTTCTGGTTATATTTCATTCATCTTATCAAATTTCCATCTGGATATACCAAGTAACAGAACCAAAATTTTGATTTGAGCTGAAATGTGAATGTGGCCAGTAGCATATATGATTATATGTATGTATGTATGTATCTATATATGCATGTGTATGTGTATGTATGCATATGTATATATATATATACATATATATATACACAATGAATATATATATATACATATACATATTTATACATATATATACATATATACATATATTTATTTACATATATACTTATACATATATATATATATCTATGTATATATTATATATATATGTATATATACACGTATATGTATATATATACGTAATATACATATGTATACATATGTATATATACACGTATATGTATATATACGTAATATACATATGTATACATATGTATATATACACGTATATGTATATATATACGTAATATACATATATATATACTTATATATACATATGTATATATATACATATGTATACATATATATATGTATACATATATATATATATGTATACATATATATGTATATATATAGATATATATATATGTATATATATAAATATATATATATATATAGATATAAATATGTATATATATATATAAATATAGATATATATATAGATATGTACATATATATAGATATATACATGTATAGATATATACATTTATAGATATATACATATACAGATATATACATATATAGATATATACATATATAGATAGATAGATGGATAAATATAGGTAGATAAATACATATCTATATATACATATATTATATATATATATATATATATATTTATAATATATATATATAATATATATAATATATATAATATATATATATGTATATATACACATAGATACATATATATACATATATATGTATATACATATATACATTATACATATATACATATATACATATATATATATATATATATATATATATATATGTATATACATATATAAAGATATATATATAAATATATGTATATATAAATATATATATATAGATATATATATAGATATATATATATAAATATATATATATATATATATATATATATATATATATATATATATATAAAAATACACACACACACACACACACACACACACACACACACACACACACACACACACACACACACACACACACACACACACACACACATACATACATACATATATATACATATATATACATATATATGCACAAATGCACATGCCTTCAGATATGATATGCTTCTCTTTTGCAATATTATAAATGCCTTGAAGTGACTTTGAAGTAATTATTTCATTTGAAAGGGCAACAAGGTTACATGTCCAGATTCTTTTAAAGACCAATTTTTTTTATTATATCTTGTAAAATTTTGATTTGGAACTTATTCACTGTAGGTGCATGCATTGTTTGAAGTTTTATGCTCATAATGTACCTGGGGGTTTAGCAAGTAAAACCAGTCATCAGTAATTCTCATCTCACTTTTTCTTCTTGTTGTAATCTGTGGAATCTGGTAGTAGAGGCCACCAAACACACCACAGCAACATATTAGGGGTAGTGGACAAGATGAAACTGCCCACTGGGCATTGAGGAACTCATGTGCTCTCGACCATGGTCTGGATGTAATGGAGGAGTATAGGGACATAAGTGACAAGACCTTGTGTATGTTGACTTTGGTTTAGCCAACTCCTAGACTATAACAACTTGATAGTGTCATATTGATCCCAACAGATTTAACCAGTTTACTTTGTCTTGTCTTATCTTCTTTGTGCCCAAGTTTCATAAGTTTATATTGTAGCCAGTCCAACTTTCAGATATAAACTCTCATACTGTTAATAAGAAGGACATATAACATGATAGATATTTTTGTCAGTGGACATCTACCTCTTTTTATCAGGTCTCCTTTAGCTTACAACTGTAAGATATGGTATTGATATAAGTTCATTGGTGTCATAAAGTTTTTGATAGTACTTTTATACTGTCAAGTTGAAGTATTATGTGTTGATGTAATAAATTTTGTTTTTGGATTTGATTCAGGTCATCGACTGGAAAGAGGCAGCAGTGCAGATATATGAGGAAGATCTGCCTACTTTAATGCAAACCATCAAAACTGATATTTCTGAGAAGCGGTTAGAAGAAATGCACAAACAGGTGGGTATTAATTTCTTGCCCAGTTATTTGAATAGGTACACGCATAAGAGGCTCATATCCATAGTCAGTCTCAATCCTGCTTCCGACCATTTGAGATTTGGATCGGGTTCTGGTTCTGGATCTGAAGACACCTACACAATACTGAGCATGTATCCCGTCATTTACATGAGTTTGTGTTTGGGAGTTTGTGAAAACCCCAGATGTAAACAGATCATAGCATCACAGCAGGTGTACTATGCTGTGCCGCATCTGTTTAATTCATTTTTCATTACATCTTATATAGTGGGTATAGGTATCATTGAATGTCTGATCAAGTTGTTATTTGGTATTTAGTTAAATTATACTACAGATGATTTTAACTCTGTTGACTTGCTCTATGTAAAAATCAGTTTGAAATGACAGTGTGTGCTGTTTTAGCAGCCCATTTGGAATTTTTGCACCTAAATGAGCCATAGAAAGTTATTGATAACAGCAATATTTGTCGCAACTAAATGAGTGAAAAAGAAAATTGTTATTACTCTCTTTGATACCTAGTACTATGAATTATTCCCTATGGGCCTACTACCAGGTACTGAACTCATATTTTATCAGTTAAATATCTATGAGTGATAGGGAAGGACAACTTTCTTTCCTATTTTACTCATATTTTTGATGTGAACAAAGCCTGAGAGAAAAACTGATGGGTTTTTCTACTTATGTTTTTGCACAAGCATGCATGTACATATGCATATTTGATACGTATGTGCATGGGAGCATGTGTGCGTGCCTGTGTGCGTGTGCTTACACCATTGCAAGCACGCACGCACGCACGCACGCATTTTATCCTTGGTAAGCATTCTATATTTTATTGCTCAGGGTAAGTGACTGAATTAAACTCACAAAAAATATATGTTTTGTGATTATCTGGAACTCTGTGTGTTGATTACACGTTTTTGCAAAATAGGATGAATACTTTCATGTTAAGCACCTAATGACATACTGTATTGGAATGTTTCTGTATTTCTTACATGAATTGTGTATTACAGTTCATATATGAGTAAACAAAATTATCCAAAGAAAAAGCAAAAAAAAAACAGTGTAATTTTTCTCATTTACCTGTCAGCTGCAGCCTCTTTGTGATTTTGCAAAATATCTTTAGTTTGTGTATTTTCAGCTATTATTGTCTCCTGAATATTGAACCAGTAATTACAGTAATAGTCTTCATATATTTTACCTGTTTCACAGTATATTATCAATATTATATACTGATAATCTGTACTAGCATGGGACATAGCAGCAAGTAAAAGCAAAGTACCTGTAGCAATTTGAGGTAATATATTTCATAATATTTATATAGAAGAAATGAGAAATATAGGTAAAGTACCTATGTTAATGCTGCATACTTGAGTGGGTATAGGTCTGACATGCTGAAACATCTCATTCTACTCAATTTGAATGTGAAAAATTTGTAATGTTCAGATCAAAATGTCAACACTGTCTAGAGAACAGAGAGGGAGGGAAAGAGAGAGAGGGAGGGAAAGAGATAGAGGGATGGAAAGAGATAGAGGGATGGAAAGAGAGGGAGGGAGGGAGGGAGGGAGGGAGGGAGGGAGGGAGGGAGGGAGGGAGGGAGGGAGGGAGGGGAGGGAGGGAGGGAGGGAGGGAGGGAGGGAGATAGTGAGTGAGTTAGAGAGAGAGAGAGAGAGAGAGAGAGAGAGAGAGAGAGAGAGAGAGAGAGAGAGAGAGAGAGAGAGAGAGAGAGAGAGAGAGAGAGAGAAAATATTTGTTGAAATGTTGACATTCATCGAAAGAAGAGTCTGGATTTTGACCTTATGATGATTTTCTTCACAGGTTCTCTGGTTGTATGAAAAATATTTTTCAACAATGGAAGCAATTACACTCACAACTCTGAAGATCCTGAATGATCGAGTCTTCCCAGCCCATGCCCGTTCATTAGAACAATGGAACAGACGTCCTATACCAACAGCAGTGAGCAACCCACTCTTCCTCCCTATCACTGCACCTGTGAATGAAGGATTCACTGCAGTTATTCTCACTTATGATCGTTTAGAGTCCCTTTTTCAGGTAAGTAATAAAGTTTATTATCTCAACCCACTTATGTCAATAGGGAGTGTATACGTACCATGTTCACTGTGATTTTAATTAAATAATTTACACGTAAGTGACTCACCTAGTGCTTAATCACCAAGAAGTAGTTTCTAGACTTATATGATCTCATCTGTTTACACTGTCCCTTGAAGTTTTGCAAAGAAAAGTTTTAATTTTAAAATATTATAATAGTAATATAGTAGTAATAATATTAATAAAGCTAATGGTAGTATTAAGAATAAGAACTTTCTTTCCAAAACTTTCAAGGAATTGGATAAACAAATGTCAAGTATACCATGGAATGGACTCTTTAGTGAATAACCCTTTCGTTGCCTGATAGTTTTTCACTCATTACTTTCATACACCATATCCATCTAACTCTCTTCAAGTATTGAAAACTGATAAAATCAAAATGCAGTTATTCCCTTGAACGTACGCTTGTGAAAGATTAAGAGAGAGAGAGCAAGAGGGAGAGAGAAAGAGAGCGAAAGAGAGACAGACAGACAGAAAGGGCGAGAAAGAGAGAGAGTGAGAGCGAGAGAAATTGAGAGAGCAAGAGTGAGAGAACTTGAGATAGCAAGAGTGAGAGAAATTGAGAGAGAAAGTGATAAAAATTACGAGAGCAAGAGGGAGGGAGGGAGAGAGAGAGAGAGAGAGAGAGAGAGAGAGAGAGAGAGAGAGAGAGAGAGAGAGAGAGAGAGAGAGAGAGAGAGGGGGAGATAGAAAAGAGAAAAGAGGGGAAAAGAGAAAGAGAAAAAAAGAGAAGAGGGGGAGAAAAAAGAGAGAGCAAGGGGGAAAAAGAGAAGAGCCCAGACAAAACAGACAAAAGAGCGAGAAAGAAGAAAAGAGAGAGAGAAAAAAAAAAGAGAGCATGAGGGGAGGGGAAAATTTGGGTGAGAGCAAGAGCGAGAAAAAATTGAAAAGGGGGAAGAGTTTTTGAGAAGAGGAAGTGTAGAGAAAATTAAAGTAAAAGGGGAGAGTTTGAAAAAGTTTAGAAGGGAGAGAGAAAATTGAAGGGGAGCTGGAAAAGAGACCAAAGGGCAAAGTAGAGATTTGGGGAAAACCAAAAGCGAGAGAAAAAGGAGAAAAGTGAGAGTAGAGATAGTTTAAAAATGATTAAAGAAGCAAAGTGGAAAATTTGAAAAAAATAAAAATGTTATAGGCGGAGAAAAGGGGGAGATGAGGAAAAGAGAGAGAGAGAGGGGAAGGGGAGGGGGGAGAAAAGAGGGGTAAAAGGAGAGAGAGGAGAGAGAGTTTTGAGAGAGAGAGGAGAGAGATTTAAAAGAAAGAAAGAGTTTGAGAAAGGGGAGAGAGAAAAAATTTTGAAGTCCCGAGAGGGGAAGAGAGAGAAGATGGTTAAAAATAAAAGATGGGATGGGTTTGAAGTAGATAGATGGGTAGGGGGGGGGGGAATTGTAGGAGCTAGAATGGAAGAGCAAAGGGCAAGAGAGAGAGTTTGAAAGGGAAAAACCCAAAAAGAGTTTTTGGGGAGATTGAGAGGAGAGGTGAGTAGTTATGATAAAGGGGGAAAGAGTGAGAAGATTGAGAGAGTGAAAATGTTATTGGGGGAAAATTGAAAAAGTTTTTTGAGGAGAGAGAGAGAAAAGGGGAGAGAGAGAGGGGAGAGAGAGAGGAGGGGGAAGAGAGAGAGAGAGGAGAATGAAAAGGGGAAGAGAGAGAGTTTTGGAGAAAGGAGAAGAGAGTTTTTGGGAAGAGAGAAGAGAGATTTGAGAAAGGGAAGAGAGAGTTTTGAGAGCGGAAAACCCAAAGAGGGGAAAAGAAGGTTTGGATAGAAAAGATAAAAAAGAAAGATGATGTAGTAGATGATGAGTGAAAGCCAAACAGACAGACATTTTAAAAACGAAAAAAGGAAGAGAAGCAAGAAAAAGGGGGGGGGGGGGGGGGGTACAGGGGAGGTAAAGAGGAATACAGAAAAAACAAAAGAGTGAGAGAGTTTTGAGGGAAAGAGAGGAGGGGGGAGATTGAATGAGTTGGAGAGCAAGAGAGATTGAGAGGGAAAGGGAGTGAGAAAAAAATTTAGAGAAGCAAGGGCGAGAAAAAATTTGGAAAAGCGAAGCGGGGGCGAGAGAGATTAAGAGGGGAAGAGGGGAGATAAGAAAAGCTAGAACAAATTGAGATAGCTAAAAAAGAGAGGGGGGAAAATTTTAGAAAATTTGAAAGCGAAAAAGATTGAAAAGGGGGTGAAGCAAAAGGGGAAAATTGAGAAAAGCAAAAAGTGAAAGAGATTGAGGGGTTTTAAAAGAATTGAGAGGCTAAAACCGAGGGAAGAGGGGAATTGAGAGAGTGGGAAAAAGAGAGGGGATTTGGAGGCTGGGAACGAGAGAGGATTGAGAGAGTTTCAAAGGGAGAGAAAAATTTGAGGAGGGGCTAGAAAGGGAGAGAGGGGTTTGGGAGAGAGCTAGAACGAGAAAAGAGATTGAGAGAGCCCTAGAACGAGGGGAGAGATTGAGGGGCAGCAAGGGGGAGAACAGTGAGAGAGAGGTGAGAGAGCAAAAACCGAGAGAGAGATTGAGAAGCTAAAACGGAGAGAGTTTGGAAAACAAAGAACGGGGAGAGAGATTAAAAGGAAAACGGAAAGGAGAAGAGATAGAAGAGAGAGAGGCAGAAGAAGGAGAGAGAGCAAAGAAAAGAGAAAGAGAGAGGGAGAAAAGAGAAGAGAGAGAGAGAGAGGGGGGGGGGGGGGGGGGGAGAGAGAGGGGGAGGGGAAAATAAAGAAGAGAGAGATTGAGGGGGGCTAGAACGAGAGAGAAAAATTGAGAGAGATGAGATGCGAGAGAGTTTGAGATGGCAAGATTGAGAGAGTTTGGGGAGAGCAAGAGTGAAGAAAAATTGAGAAAGCAAGGGGAAAAGGAGTTTGGAGAGAGCGGGGAGCGAAAAGGGGAAGGAGAAAGCGGGAGCAAGAGAGATTCAAAACCCGGGTGAAAAGGGGCCCCAAGAGCAAAAAAAGAAAAGGAGACA
>NC_061839.1:27876404-27881404 GCF_019202785.1 Penaeus chinensis
ATGGAAACGAGGAGCCTCCCCCTCGGCCAGCTGGTACTCAGACGCACAGGCTTTAACTCACCTGAACCATGGCACTCATCTGAAAGCGTAAGCACAGAGCGGTACCGAAGTCATTCTTCACAGAATGCGCCTAGGTTAACCTCACTGTGCATGGCGATTATTCCCAACAATCGAACGCGATGAATGGTTGCTGCAACACTGCGGCGAGCGAACGACACACTAGTCACTACCTAGAAAATTGTTAACCATACACAATTCCTGGACATGGACGCCCACAACTGCCGCCGTTTGCTGTAAAGAGGCTATGCGAAATGCTTTACACCATGGCGGCAGGGGCGCTTGCTGGCAATCCGCCGCCACGGAAGCACCGAGTGTTCAGACAACTCAGAGAACAGCCGTTAAAAAGCTGACACAGGCCGGGCCATATCTAGAAGGCCCGGGCGAAGCTAGAACTTCGCAAACCAACCCCCCCCCCCCCCCCCAAGAGGGAGGCCCGCTAGACATGGTGCAGGGGAAATGGACATCGTCGCGCTCCGTCTTTGTACGGCGGGAACGACAAAACTACGTGGCTGATGGTTAATGGCACTTTCGGGGGATTTCTTTCCAGAACAAAGACGACTATCAGCTCAAAAACAAAAGATATGGGGAATACCCGGTTACCAGGTTTCCGAAGGAGGCTGCGGGAGCTGAGGAAGCACTTGCATTTTCCGGGTGTTTTTAAAGCTCCGAGGATGTACAGGGACAGACAGCCCTTAAATAGGATCATCACTGTATGGAGCGGAGAGCAGCCGCCACCTAAAGAGTACCAATTCTTCGGAAGATATATGCAGCCGAGCTCCATTCGACCGTGGTGCTCAGAGGTTGTGGTCTGCTACAAGTGCCAGGGTTATGGCCACATAGCCAAATATTGCAGGAAAGAAACAGCCTGTGCTGTCTGTGCAGAAGCTCGCCAGACGAAGGACTGCCCTGCAAGAAACAACGAGGACAACGACAACGAAGACACTGTCACCATCGTGAAGAGGTGCGTTAGTTATGGAGCGGAAGGTGTGGCGGCCTGGCACCGTAACTATCCCCATAAATCGCCACACGACCGTACCCATCGACCGCGGAGTGGTGATGCCCAGCCCAGCCACACCCCACCCAGTGCCGTGTGATGTCACCAACCCACAGGAATCCCCGCAACTGCGAGGGGGATTACCCATCCCAGGAAACAGTGCCATAGTAGTAACCAGTGATGAACAAAACAAGGAATTGGTTGAGGAAATAAGAAGCATCAGACAAGAGCTTGCTGAATTGAGAAAAATGGTTATGGAAATAAAAATTGATCGGGGAGTTGACAGGGAAAATATAATTTCTAATGATAGTGATGTTGAAAATACGAATTATATTGTTATTACGCAAGATACCATCGACGAAGATATACAGGAAACGGACGAACTGTGGGACATCACTCAGAAAATGATATTAGGTACGGATTATACGTATAATATCAATATGAGGAAAGCGCGCAGAATCGGTGTAAATAAACAAGATGCAGCACAGATATGTAATGCTGTACAAGAAATATGCAGACTAAAGGGCTTCATCAAACACAGATCTAACCAATCAACTAATCATAGGATGTGATGGGAGACAAGAGAACCATTACTTTTCTTTCATGGAATGTATGTGGTGTCAACCGTAGAATTAATGACTTGCTTTACTATATCTATAACAATAATGTTGACGTTATCTGTTTACAAGAGCCGTTCACATCAGCCCCTAGAATTAGAGGGTACCACTCCTATTCGAACACAGGAATAACAGGCCTACTGACTTATGTCAGTGACACCATACCGCATAAGCTGCTACAGAAGTCTGATGACTATAATGTGCAATATCAGTATTTACATATTCGAACAGCCTCTGGGTTTTTCTCTCTTCAGTGTATACGCAATGTGAAGAAAGTTTCAAACAGGTTCACTGCCCAACTTTCAGAATCACGGCACAATAAGCATGGGAGATTTTAATGCTAGACATTATACATTTGGAGACAGTCAACGCAATGAAAATGGCGAAGAGCATATATGATACAGACAGGGAAACTCACGTGGCGGGGGGCAAGCTAGATTACGGAATAGGAAGGGATCTTGTGCATGGAAACGTCAGAAGCATGCTTGCAACAGAGCTAATCAGTGACCACTTTGTAATAGTAACGAGATACGTTGTTGATAACAGTCAATCTGCAAAAAACAAATAGGCTTAAAATTTATATTCTTCCTTACCTTGAGCACCACTTTAAATCACGTATTTATGACTGGTATAACGATTACACAGTAACGAGTGTTGATAAATTTTCCATGGACATGACAAAAGTGGTCACTAATTACTACAACACCTGGACCGGTCATTTACGCTGAGAAAATAATGGCTCTCAATCCATGTATCATACCCCTACCTACTCCCCCCCAATCCTTTGCCCGATGTCGTGTGGGGGGGGGGGGGGGCTTAGCAGACGGAGACTGAGACCCAATGATGGGGAACTCCTCAACCTTGGGACTCAGCCATCGACTCAACTAATTTTGCATAGTCTTTTTTTCCCACTCATACTTTTCGTTTCAGTTTCTTCACCAATCCCTTCTACTATCCACCTCCTAATGTGTGAGAGCCGTGCTGAAAGCAGGAAAGGCTGACTGTGCCAGTCCTGAACGGCCTGAGGGAGCCATGGGCACGGTATTCCCCTGCTTTAGTTGTCTAGCCCTTACCCCTCAAGCGACCCTGATGGGTGGACCGTTTCTCTCCCCAACATACTCCAGGTTTATTATGGCCAACAATGAATAACCATTAACCATACCATACCATTATTAGAGGCAATTGCCTCTTCATCAAATAGCTCCACCAATTCAAACTCGCCCGATTCCCTGACCCCAGGCTCTCCTTTGACCACGGCTCTGAACACTACAACTAATACCCCCTCCTCAAGGCCGACTAGTACAGTATCCACCCTAATCAACACCCCAGGAGACATTTCTACTCCCAACATGCTCAACTTCAACAACTATACCCCCACAACCTTCTCCATCAACTACCCCATCCTCCCTTATCACTACCTTCCTCAACACTACTCCCTCTTCCACATGCCCCCGTCCTTCTACTACCCCCATCTCTACAAAATTCTTAAATAATCAATTTAGCCCAGCCATAATTTTTTCGTGATCCCTCCCACAACTTCTCACACTTTCTGCTACTTTTTGACAACCTGTTTTCATTCCTCAAATGCATATACATCCTTCACTTGATCTAATCTCTATACATTACCTTACCCAACCTTAACCCATTTACTCGTCAATTCCTTTGCCCAACTTTGACAACTAATCACTAACTCAACCACCCTTCACTACCATTTACTATAGTGCTACATGACCTTAGATGTCTAGCACATTTATTTTGCTTTTAACCATTAACCATTTTCGTTTCAGTCTCTTCACCAATCCCTTCTACTATCCACCTCCTAAGGTGTTAGAGCCGTGCTGAAAGGATGAAAGGCTGACTTTATGTCAGTCCTGAACGGCCTGAGAGAACCATGGGCACGGTATTCCCCTGCCATACCTGGCCCTTACCCCTCAAGGGGACCCTGAGGGATGGACTATTTTTTTCCCCAACATACTCCAGGCTTATCATGGCCAATAATGAAGATGTAACCCCACTCTTAAGGGCAATGAGGCTTTCCCCTTTATCAAATAGCCCCAATCCCAGCTTTCCTTTGACCACGGCTCCAAACACTGCAACAACTCCCCCATCATCAATGCATACTAGTACAGTATCAACCCTAATCAACAACCAACCCCCAGGAGACATTTCTACTCTCCCAACATGCTCAACTTCAACACCTTTACTCCCACAACCTTCCTTTGCCCCTATTCTTCAGACACCAGACTTCTCTCCCCCCCCCCCCCCCCCCCCCCCCCCTCACAAGAAAACCTTTATCTCACAAAACTCCCCAACCAACTCCACTACAGAAACTCTTGAAGATATCCAGAACTACATAATCGAGTCCCAAACTAATACTCATCCACCTTCAAATTCTACAACTCCCGCTCCCCCCCCCCCCAATCCTTTGCCCGTTGTTGTCGTGGGGGGGCTTAGGAGACGAAGACTGAGACCCAATGATGGGGAACTCCTCAACCTTGGGACTCAGCCATCGACTCAACTAATTTTGCATGGCCTTTTTTCCACTCATACTTTTCGTTTTAGTTTCTTCACCAATCCCTTCTACTATCCACCTCCTAAAGTGTGAGAGCCGTGCTGAAAGGATGAAAGGCTGACTTTATGTCAGTCCTGAACGGCCTGAGGAAACCATGGGCACGGTATTCCCCTGCCATACCTGGCCCTTACCGACCCTGAGGGGTGGACCGTTTCTCTCCCCAACAATGAATAACCATTAACCATACCATTATTAGAGGCAATGAGGCTTGCCTCTTCATCAAATAGCTCCACCAATTCAAACTCGCCCGATTCCCTGACCCCAAGCTCTCCTTTGACCACGGCTCTGAACACCCCCTCCTCAATGCCAAACTAGTACAGTATCCACCCTAATCAACACCCCAAGAGACATTTCTACTCCCAACATGCTCAACTTCAACAACTATACCCCCACAGGCTCCGTCTGTCCGGGACGTCGTGGACGGTTCCTTGTCTTGAGGCCTTATTTCAGCCAAGTGGAGTGTCAGATTCATCGAGCCAGAGTAGGAGTTGGTAAGGTCAACGCCCGGCATTGTTCTGGTCTCGAGAGGAAGCACACACACACACACACAAACACACACACAAACACACACACACACACACACACACACACACACACACACACACACACACACACACACACACACACACACACACACACACACACACACACACACACACACACACACTGTAAAGGGTATATATGAACACCTTAAACATATGGTTTAGCAGGAGTAGTGAAAGGGACGGTTGGCTTAACCTCTTTTATTGAGAAGCGT
>NC_061839.1:27886404-27888904 GCF_019202785.1 Penaeus chinensis
TGGAAAATAGCAGCAATACGTTCCCGGGGGTCGCTGGTCAGGGGGGGGCATAGGTGGAAGCGTCATCCAACAGGTCACGGGCCTTTTGCAGGTAGGAGGCACGGTCGAAGACCACCACCGAGATGCCCTTGTCAGAAGGCAAAATAGTGGCCTCCTCCTTGGGCAGGCTTTGAAGGGCCTCACGGTAACGTCTGGGAATGGAAGAGTTAGGATGGAGGAGAGATTCGAGGGCCGGGATGAAAGCACCACGAAGGAGAGAGACATCAGGCAAGGAGTTCCTATGAGAAGAGATGAAACGGTCGAAGGATAAAATAATGTCGATGGAGGTAAGGGGCGGTGGGCGGAGGGCAAAGGAAAGACCGAAGCCAAGGAGTTGTTGCTGGTGGGCGGTCAATGTATGTATATGTATATATATGTGTGTATATATATATATATATATATATATATATATATATATATATATATATATACACCTGAAGACCGTAGAAATAGTGGCTGGGTTCCAGCGAGGTGATAATTTGAACCCAACGTTCTCTCCAGGGGGGAGGAGTTATCAGACGCTGATAGACCTAGAATAACTCTCATAACCGTATGACAAAGGGCATAGCAAGGCGAGTGCGGCCTCAAATAAGCCTAGTTCTCCCTCCAACCTGTGGCTGGAAAAGGAGTCGAACACTGGTCAACAGTTGCTCCAGGACACAGGGGCAAATCAGTGATTCTGATTCTTGGCTCCTGAACTGCGGTGTAGAAAGCAACAGGAAACTGTTGCACTATTGTCCCTAGTACAAACTTTGATCATGAACCTATACAATTAAAATATGAACAGTTTTAATGGGACCATTACTACAGGTGGCACCTTGCTTGGTAGAAATTTGTACGAGCCATCTTGCTACTGCTGTAAAATCATTAAACATTGGAACTTGGAATGTAAGATCGTTTTTTTAAGCTTGGGCAATTAGAGAATATCAAAGAAGAAACGGACATAAAGAAAACTGATATATTAGGAATTTGTGAAACTCAGACTGACATTAGGAAATTTCCATCAGTCACATAATATACATAATTACATAATATGCCAGAGGAGTCGGTATTTTAATAATGAAGGAAATAGACAAGTCGATACTTGGATGTTGGACTCTCAGACAGAATAATGAAACACAGTAGATCCTTTTCACTGAATGATGTGACAAGAAATTGTCGGTCATTATGAATGCATGGTTTGAACATCACAAAAGGAAGCTTTATACATCGGTAGAAGAAAGCGATGCCTGTGAGGACAGGAAGCTGACGGAGGTTATTTCTAAAGAGAGTGCTAATGAAAGGATTCCTATGAAAGTACAAGCAAAACAAAACTGGATGACAACAGGCTAAAGAAGAATGTATAAACATGCAATATGATTAAAGAACTTGAGGATTTAGGAAATGTTTATGTACATATATATACATATATATATATATATATACACACACACACAGTCATATATGTATTATATATATATGTGTGTGTGTATGTGTGTGTGTGTGTGTGTGTGTGTGTGTGTGTGTGTGTGTGTGTGTGTGTGTGTGTGTGTGTGTGTGTGTGTGTGTTTGTTTGTGTGTGTGTGTGTTTGTTTGTGTGTGTGTGTGTTTGTTTGTGTGTGTGTGCGTTTGCTTGTGTTTGTGTTTGTGTATGTGTATGTGTATGTGTATGTGTGTGTGTGTATATGTGTGTGTGTGTGTGTGGGCATATCTATATCTATATCTATTAATCTATATATATATATCTATCTCTCTCAAAGGACAATAATCTCTTTGACAAGGAAGATATGACTCTCCTCCTGACTGCTGCAGTCACTGCAGTAGCAACAGCTCTGGGGAGGTCGAGTGAAGAGGCAGTCACGGTCGACATGCTGGCAATAACCCAGACTGTTGCAGTCCTGAGAGGGAGGAAGCTGGACAGAACCAACCCAGCCCTACCTTTGCCCCTGGAAAAGACTCCCCTCCCCACTCCAACCCCTGCCATGCCCTCACAGGCAGAGCCAAACCAGGCTGAATCGGTGCAGCCAGTGCCAGAATATGCTGACCTTACCCAGGTAAAGCCAGCAAAGAAAAAGAAGGACAGACAAAGCCTGAAGTGAGAAAAAACAAACTAAAAAAAGTCAGAGCAACAAAAGGCTCTCCACCTCCCAGTGGACCCAGGGATAGCCTGACAAACAGCCCAAAAAAACAGACGAAGATCCCTCAATCAGCGAGGACTTCACAGTGGGGTTGCCAGGCTCCAATATATCTCAATCCAAATACAATGACGTCTCAGATGTAACTAACACCAAAACATGACACACAATCTAAGCATAGTACAGTGGAATATCAATGGCTTCTATGCAAGAAATGCCATCCTCCATGCAATAGTATGATCAAGGAACATTGACATTGCCATGCTCCAGGAGACATTAACAGAGGGGAATGTTCACATCTCAGGATATCATGTCTTCATGCTATCACGCACAGCTGGCAAAAGAGA
>NC_061839.1:27893904-27896404 GCF_019202785.1 Penaeus chinensis
TTGTTTAGTTTTTGGATTACTTTCATCATGGGTCTGATCTGCTGCATGGCCCAGAATTAAGTAATCTTCTACAGAAAGAGAAAGGCTGCAGAATAATTGGCTTCGTGGGTATTCTAAAATGTGATTAGTTTGCACTCCCCCATAGCAACATGGACAGCACACAAATGCTGCTTTCTGATTTATACACTTCTGCAATACCAGATCAGTGGCTACTCCACATGCATGTAAACATACACCAACATTGAAATAACCTTGGAAATAGTCAAGATTACTTTGAAAAAAATGGACATTATGGATTCCAAGGCACTCTATTCGTTCATATGCACGGATCAAAGAAGCTTCACTGTTTTCAACAAATAAAATCTTGCAATTTGGTAGGCAATATGCCAAGACAATACCAACATGACCTCCACCTGCACAAAAATCAACAATTATATCTCCATCTCTGGCTACTTGCCTGACTGCAGAAATGATGTTTTCAAGTTGTTGGCATTTTCTTTCTAGTCTTTTAGCAGGCATTTGTCCGGCTTGGGGACTAAATGCAAGTGGATACGATGACCATGAAATATTTAGATCATCCGATGGGTGACTATCATATCCTGGATTAACACCTGCTTCATCCAAAACTTTTAAAATTCTCTCTATGTCATGCTGGTGCGTGAAAGACCGCCAGCGTGGCTTATATCTCTCTGGATCACTCTTGTACAGACTCTCATTAGGGACCACTGGAATTATTACTTCTAAAGTATTCATATCTATGTCACAAAAAGAATTCATGGTTATCAACTTACCAAGGACTGGTAAAGCATTTTTCACATACTCATTGCAGGATATAAGGCCATACCATCTTACTACTAGTGGACACACATCATTAAGTATCACATGTTTCTTTAAAACTGAAAGCAAGATGTGAAAACTTCCAAAGAGCATGATATCGGCTAAAGTCATATCTAGCCCTTCCGCAAATTCATGATCTAATTCTGGGAGTTCTGATAACTTTTTTGCACAAAGTTCCTGTTGCTGAACTTTATCTGCTACATTTTTTTTGATAAGGTACTGCTTCCTTTTAAGGGCATTGTGTAAAATTGGTGGGTGTTGCAAGTGGTGTTCAAATCTTAAAATATCTTTTGGAAATACCAGTGTTTTGCTATTCTTACTGTAAATATTGGAAAAATCTTTTAGTGCTCTAATACTCTCAATTTCACAGAATTTAGTCCAAACACTAACTTCTGCACAAGCTTGCAGACACCCTCCACGAAAACCAAGAAACTTTTGACAAAAATGTCCTGGAAATACTTCAACAGTTTTCCTTAACATAAACCTGAGAGAAGCACACAAACCTGCAACACACCAAGGTTTACTTGTCGTTAATACTGCTGGTAACAAGCAGCTTTTTATCATATCTGGACATTTATCTTCATCAATACAAAAGAGTGGGAATGAAAGTGTTTTAACATTCACAGGAAACCATAAATCGTTATCATATTTGTTGGCACTTGATTCTGTGGCACTGTTATCCTCCCTCTCAACAAGCACCACATTCAGAGCTGGATTGCGGCAGCACTCGAGAGTGAAAAGGGCCACCAAGGAGTCTGCAGTAACATCAACATAATTATCCCTCTTCTTTCCTATGAGAAATATACAATCTTCTTCCATGATTCTGGGAGACTCAGGATCTTTCATCGTTTCTATTCCTAAAGAAAGAAAAGAGAAAACTCATCAAACACTTCTCTTTTTAAAATAAAAACACTGTAGGCATATGTACAAACATATATTGTTTTAAAAATTAACATGTGTAATAAACAGTAATTTCAAACTTCTCTACTTAATGAGTGAACATATATATAATTTTCATGTTCGATATAAAACCAAATAGTGGGTCATACCATTCATCTTCAAGGGAAACTGCCTCTTGAGGTTTCTTCCAGAAGGAAATCCTTGTAACTCCAGATTCTATGATGTTTTGCTCTACAGCCAGTAAGTCAGTACTTCACACCTAAAAAGTACAAAGTATTAGACTTCAAAATCACTTTTCAACGACATTTTCTTGCATAAGGATGTTTTAGGAATCCTCTTACTGGTCCATCAAAGAAGTAAGGTTCAGGATTTCTGAATGTTGCTATGGCAGAAGAACTCATCTTGCCTGCAGGTCAGTGCAGCTATGCTTGAGGTGGGGGCCAGTAAAACACTAGCTGCTGGGCTGAACTCTTACGGATTAGGAGGAGGATCTAAGTGGAACAACTGAGGGCTGTTTACATTCAACACAAATTTTATCATTAGATGGTGTACATAAAAGAAAACATACTCTCACACGGGTAGCTTAACAAACCAGAACTTCACTTTAGTTTAGGTAACATGAGGTATATGACCGATACATGAAATAAAAGTCTCCTTATACTGATAACCATCTTTGACCTCTCAACACTGAAGTTCCCTCCAAACCCCTAGCCTGTTTTCTTCTGAATCTGAAGCTCCCTCCCACCCGCTGCTGGGCTCCCAT
>NC_061839.1:27911404-27937377 GCF_019202785.1 Penaeus chinensis
ATATTTGTATATATATATCCATATATATGTATATATACAAAAGTATGCATATATATAAATATATATGTATACATATATGTATTATATACATATTTATGTATGTATATGTGTGTATGCATATATATATGTATATATATGAATAAATATATAAATATATATATATCCCAATGCCACCGGGGAAAATTAACAAAAAGTGGGGAAAATACTGTGGCTATATTCTATATTTTTTGTAAAATGTCTGCCCATAGATGGCTCTAGTAGTACTTAGCTAGAAAGGAGTCAATTAGTAGACCTTTGACCGTACCTGATTTGAAATGACGGGAAAAACGAGACTACAGTACACTCGTGTTTCAGACTTCGTTGAGTCAACACCTTGTCCGTAACGCAGCAGCAATAAACTTAAAAATCTTGTGCCACAAGAGCTACCCTGGAGCCCGGGGCCTCTCGTCTCACTTGATATTATTGCTTCTGAGTTGTAAAGTAAATTAAATAAAGTAAATCCTGTAATTACAGATCATTATAGTGCTTAGCTAGCACCTTCAGTGCTCTAGTATTTGCAGGTGACACGAGGCTACAGTAGTAGTAGTCAGCACCCCACCCCAGACCCGCAGCTCTCTTCTACACCAGGGTAGCCCTTGTGGCTTTGACCCCTGGGTAGGGAGGCCCAGTAGTCTGGGGCGTCATTTGGGCGCACTTTTTCTTTGGTCCTGAAATCTTTTCCTTATAATGTGACTTTCCTGAGCCTACCGGAGTTCCTCGGAACTCCCGTATTCGCTTGGGGGGTGGGCATTGAATTACCGTCCTTCGCCTAGGCAAGTTCGGCGGTAAGGAGGTGTCCCACACATAACTCGATCCCTCTGTGGTACTGGAGAACGCAACCAGGCTTCCACTGGGGGGGTAGAGGACGAAAAACTGCCTTACTCTCTTAGCTATTGCTGTTAGGTTGATAACAAAAGTTAAGAGGTTTTTTGTCCCTTCAGGACTACGATTTTGAGGAAAGGGGTCGGACCTGGTCCGATACCCAGTATGAGTGATACCCCGGCTACCCCTTCTCCTCCTCAAGGAGGAGGGGCGACTAACGACCCTTCTAAGACCAATCTGATGACGAACAACGGAACCCCCACTAATGACAAGACTAGACGACCAATTTTCACAATCCCCACCCAGAATGCAAGGTTCGCGAATGTAAAATGCGTGAATGAAAATCAGTCGCTTCTGAACGTGAACCCCTTTATCATCAAAAAGGTCCTTGATGGTCAAGTGGACGGCGACTTTGATTTTGTAAAAAAATTGCGAGATGGAAGCCTCCTTGTTAAAGTACAATACAACTCCCAGATTAAGGATTTACTTAAGCTGACGCAAATTCATGATCTTCGAGTTAAAGTAACTATTCCTATTGGCCCAAATACCTGTAAGGGAGTAATCTTTCACAGGGATTTGAGGACGATGGATGAAAGTGAAATTCTTGAGAGCATGAAGGACCAAGACGTAGTGGACGTTCATTGTATGACCAAGAAGGACGGGAATGTGCGAACGAAAACTGGACTGTGTTTTTTGACTTTTGCCTTGAATAGAATCCCTGAATATGTCAATGTCGGTTATGAACGTGTACAAGTAAGACCTTATGTCCAAAAGCCAATGCATTGTAATAGATGCCAAAAATTCGGACACACCTCATTAAGATGTATTGACAAAGATTCTTCTAAATTCACTTGCCGTAAATGTGCTGAAGCCCATGACACCATCACATGTACTAGCAAAATTTCCAAATGTGCTAACTGTGAAGGTCCCCATCATTCAGGATCTGCCGAGTGCAGCATCCTGAAGAAGGAGACTGAAACATTGGCATATATGAGAAAGCATGAAGTTAGTTATACTGAAGCTAAGAGGAAAGTGGAAAGTTTGACACACAAACCCGATACTTCCTATGCTGCAGCGGTAACTAGCAACAACCCTAGTACAAGTGATATCAGTCAACAGCTTGCAGCTAAGGATCAGGAAATTGCCGAACTCAAACAAACCGTTAAAGAATTAAATATTAAAGTTTATCAACTGACAAAATTGGTCGATCAAATGGCTGCATCAACCCAGCCTAAACATCTTAAGGAAGCAGACACCGAATCACAGTCCGGAGCGCACCTTCCCGTCCGGGCTACTCCTGTGAGGACTTCGTCTGGCTCGCGATCGGTTTCTCGAGAGAGAAGCAGGTCGCAGTCTGTCAGTCGTCTCCCTCGCCAGGAGGTGCAGGACATGGAGGCTTCTGTCTCCAAACCATCCCGTGAGAGGTCCCCGGGAAGCGAGGGAGAGGAGGCGCCTCCCTCCCATAAAAAGAAAATAAAAACTGGTGGACAAGGCACTTCCAAACCCCATAAAACGTAATCATCGCGTCAACCATTATACAATGGAACTGTCGAAGTATTAGATCTAAAGTAAATGACCTTAAATTATTAGCCTCGTCCTATGCTCCCGATATTATCGTTCTCCAAGAAACTCATTTGACAAACCTCGTCTCGGACGAGGTCGTATCGCTCAGGAACTACCATTTATGTCGGAAGGATCGTGAGGGTAGGGGTGGAGGCGGAGTCGCCATGTACATCCACCAAAGCCTCCCTTTTACAGAAGTGACTATTGATTCTACTTTGGAGTTTGTCGCATGCAAAGTAAAAATTAATGGCACGTATCTGGCTATATGTTCAGTTTACTGTCCGCCTGATAAAGTGATAATCTATGATGAGCTTTTTGCTCTTCAGGAACGTCTGCCACAAAATAAAGTAATTTTAGGTGATTTTAATGCTCATCATACGTTATGGGGTTCCCTACGGGTGGATGGTAGAGGTGAGCAAGTAGTTAAGTTGATTAACGAGTCTGATCTAGTCCTTCTGAATGATGGTAGTCCCACGCGGGTGGACGATAATACCGGGAATTTGAGCTTTATAGACATATCACTGGTCTCATCATCAGTAGCAGCCAAGTGCCTGTGGCACACCATTGACGACTCGTTGGGAAGCGATCATCTTCCTATCTTGATTAAATATTCATGCGACACAGTGAGAACGCCTTCAGCGCCTAAATTTAACGTAAAAAGAGCAGACTGGGTCGCCTTCACAAGGAGCGTCAAGCTCGAACTTGTTGGAGAAACCATTGATGATAAAGTAAACAATATTCAGAATTCGATTATAGAAGCAGCTTTGCTATCCATTCCTAAAACTTCGACAGATAGCGTTAAGCATAGAGTTCCATGGTGGACACCAGATTGCCGCAGGGCGCTGTGCCGACGCAATAAGGCCTACAGGCTTTTCCAAAATAACATCACAAATGAGAACTTTTGCAATTACAAACAAGCAAGAGCTAGGGCTCGTAGAGTAATTAGACAAGCAAAAAGAGACTCCTGGCGAAGCTTTGTCTCTACAATTAACAGCAATACCAAAATATCAGAGGTTTGGTCCACAATCAATAAAATCAATAAGAAAAAAACATCCATCAAAATTAAAAACATAATTGAAGAGGGCAAAAATATCGATTCACCTAGAGACATTGCTAATGCACTCGCCAGGCAGTTCTCTCATACTAGCAGCTCAGCAAACTACCATCACGCATTCCTGGCCATCAAGGAAGCGGCTGAGCTGCAGCCTATTCACTTTGCCACAGGAGATGACTTTGATTACAATAAAGATCTTACAATGGATGAGCTTGTCCGAGCCCTAGAAGCCTGTAGAGGAACATCCCCAGGCCCCGATGAGATTCGATATGAGATGATGAAGCATCTTAATCATGACGACATGATTAAGTTGCTAGAAGTGTACAATGAAATTTGGAAAAGCCACACTTTTCCAAACTCATGGCACTTCGCCCACATCATTCCCATATTGAAAGGAGGGGGTAATCCCAGATTTGCCATCTCCTACCGCCCAATTGCGTTGACAAGTTGCTTATGCAAGGTCATGGAACGAATTGTTAATAGTAGGCTATTGCACTTTTTAAATTCCAGTAATTTACTAGTTGACGAGCAGTGCGGCTTCCGAAAGGGACGCCAAACTCTCGATCAGCTAGTAAAGCTGGACAGTCACATTCAAGAGGCAATTGCCAAAAAAGATTTTTTGATTTCAGTATTTTTAGATATAGAAAAAGCCTACGACATGACATGGCGATATGGCCTACTCAGAAAACTTTATGCTTTCGGATTACGTGGAAACTTGCCTTGTTTTATTCAAAATTTCATTTCTGACAGAACGTTTTCTGTCAAATTGTTTTCTGACAATGTCACTTTTTCGGACATTTTTGTCCAGGCAAACGGGGTCCCACAAGGAAGTATCTTGTCACCAACTCTATTTCTATGTATGATAAATGACATCTTACCAGCTCCTCCTCGGAATCTTAAATACTCACTGTACGCTGATGATTGTGCATTATGGCATTCCAGCAATAATGCAGAATTCTCAGCAAATCGCATCCAATTGGCACTGGATATGATTCATAACTGGGGCCTCCAGTGGGGTTTTAAGTTTTCCATTAGAAAGAGTATTGGGGTAATTTTTTCACATAGGAGGAAGCCGAACATCAGGCTAACTCTAGACAACCACCCAATACCTATTCAAAATTCTGCAAGATTTCTTGGGCTACTTTTTGATAGTAGACTCAATTGGAAAGACCACATTGGTCAGTTAAAAAATAAATGTCAAAAAGCACTAAATTTATTAAAGTGCATTTCTAGTAATAAATGGGGAGCTGATAGACAGTCTTTGCTAATGGTATATAAAGCCCTGATTAGGTCTAAAGTAGACTATGGGTCAATCGTGTATGGTTCGGCATCGAAAACAAGTTTGAAAGGATTGGATGCTGTGCAGAATGCTTGTTTGCGTGTGTGTCTTGGAGCCCTAAAATGTACTCGGATCGAGCGTCTTGAGGTGGAGTCAGGAGTACCTCCCCTCCGACTCAGACGCGGCCAGTTAGCACTGACCTATGCCGCAAAGGTGGCTCGAGACCCGAGCCACCCTAATGGCAATGGAGGCACTAGGCCCTTTGCCACGAGACTCCACGACCTCGTCGAGAAAGTCGGTATAGATCTCTCTACCATCGATACCCTGGTTCAGTCAAATATAGCGCCATGGGAAACCCCCAATTTTTCTATCATGGAAGCCTGGCTTCCATCAGCCAAGGCCATGGCGCCGGAGGGTGAGGTACGCCAGAGGTTCAGAGAGATCCTTATTAAACATCTATCCTTTTTTCATATATATACCGACGGCTCCAAGACAGATGAGTGTGTAGGTGCGGGTGTATGGTCGACTGAATGTGACCTAAAGTTTAGATTGCCGAATCATACATCGATTTTTCTTGCTGAACTATTTGCCATTGATAAAGCCATAGATTTTGCACTATCGACGACCCACGATAGAATAGTAATTTTTTCCGATTCGTTAAGTTCACTTAAAGCTATTAAATCCTTAGATACCACTAAAAATGAACTGCTGGGTAATATCATTCGTAAATTACACGGTGCCAACAAATCAATCAAACTAATATGGGTACCAGGTCACTCTGGTATCCATGGTAATGAACAGGCTGACAAACTAGCCGGGTCAACTGGCGATCTGGACACTACCATAGTTCGTACAGATCTCAGGTGTTTTGTGTCTCTTATAAAAGCAAAAATACATCTCCTGTGGCAAAGTGAGTGGACCAACCTCCAACTCACACAAAAAATAAAACCAACAATAGAACTGTGGGACACATCCCACAGGAAAAACAGAAGGGAGGAGGTGGTCTTGGCCCGTCTCAGGGTCAATGCCACCAGATATACCCACCTCACTCCCTATATTGAAAAAACCTTTCCTCCACAGTGCCCTCAATGCACCACCATCCTCACCATAAATCACCTGCTAACAATCTGCCCAAACTACATCAACAGAAGACAACCACTAAAAAATTACCTTAGAATAAATAACATAGATTTTACAACACCAAATCTGTTATCAAATAATGAAAAAATAATAAGTAGAGTAATCACTTTTTTAAGGGAGACAAAACTTTATGACCTTATATAGATTGATAGAATAAATAGGATCCATTGGCTTAATAACCTTGGCCACATGCCGCTGGTTGATAGCCAAGAAATCCAACAAACAAACAAACAAACAACAGACTACAGTAGCGCCGACTCGTCCTTCCACTCGTCGTGTACGAGACTTTGACCAGCTCGGACCTCTCTCTTTTCAGACGCAGCAGCAATAGACCCAAGCCTTGTGCCACAGGAGCTACCCTGGTGTCCGGGGCCTCTCGTCTCGCTCGGCGCTATTGCTTCTGAGTTTTTAACGTAAATTACATAACGTAAATTTCTGATTTTTTCAGCAATTTGTACTTTGCCTGCACCTTCAGTGCATTGATTTTGCAGGTCACACGAGACTACAGTAGGCGTAGTCAGCACCCCACCTCAGACCCGCAGCTCTCTTCTACACCAGGGCAGCCCTTACGGGCTTTGACCCCTGGGTAGGGAGGCCCAGTAGTCTGGGGCGTCCTTTGGGCGCACTTTTTCTTTATTCTAAATTCTCTTCCTCTCTTCATGTGACTTCCCTGAGCCTACCGGAGTACCCTTGTGGGCTCCCGTATTCGCTTGGGGGGTGGGCATCGAATTACCGCCCTTCGCACTAGGCAAGTTCGGCGGTAAGGAGGTGTCTTCCACATAACTCGATCCCTCTGTGGTACTGGAGAACGCAACCAGGCTTCCACTGGGGGGGTAGAGGACGGAAACTGCCACACTCTTCTCTTAGCTATTGCTGTTAGGTTGTTCAACGATAGTTAAGGGTTAACTGGTCCCTTCAGGACAACGGACACGGGCCCAGGGGTCGGACTCGGTCCGATACCCAGCATGATTGATCCCGCGGCTAACAACCCTCCTCCTCCTCAAGGAGGGGGGACGACCCATGACTCGCCTACGACCAATACGACCTTGAACAACGGAACCCCTACTGCTGACAAACGTGAACGACGATTCTTTTCCATCCCTCCACAGAATGCAAGGTATCTGACTGTCAAATGCGTGAATGAAAATCAATCGCTTTTGAATGTGAGCCCCTTCATCATCAAGAAGGTCCTTGATGGTCAAGTGGACGGCGACTTTGATTTTGTCAAGAAATTGCGAGATGGTAGCCTCCTTGTAAAAGTGCAATTCAACTCCCAGATTAAGGACTTGCTTAAACTGACGCAGATTCATGATTTGAAGGTCAACGTAACTATCCCCATTGGCCCCAATACCTGCAAGGGAGTAATCTTTAGCAGGGATTTGAGAACAATGGAGGAGAGTGAAATTCTGGAAAATATGAAGGACCAAAGCGTAGTGGACGTGAACTGCATGACCAAGAAAGACGGGAATGTGCGAACAAAAACCGGATTGTGCTTTTTGACTTTTGCTTCAAGTAAAATTCCTGAGTATGTCACGGTTGGATATGAACGTGTCCAAGTGCGACCTTACATTCAAAAACCTATGCGCTGTAATAGATGCCAAAAATTTGGACACACCTCATTACGATGCAATGACAAAGATACTAGTAAATTTACTTGTGGTAAATGTGCTGGAGAACATGACACTGCTGTATGTACTGAGAAAACGCTCAAGTGTGCTAACTGTGGAGGTCCCCATCAATCTGGCTCTGCCGAGTGCAGCAGCTTGAAGAAGGAGACTGAAATATTAGCATACATGAGAGGACATGATGTTAGTTACCGTGAAGCCAAGAGGAAAGTTGAAGGTTTAACCAGCAAACCCAATACTTCCTACGCTTCAGCAGCAACTAACAACACTTCCAGTGCAAACGGCATCAGTCGGGAACTTGCAGCTAAGGATAAAGAAATTGCTGAACTAAAGGAAACGGTCAAGGAATTAATGAGTCAAATCAAAGAATTGAAAGATACAATTCAACAAATTGCTGAATCAACCCAGCAAAAGCAGCAGCATCATAAGGAGGATGATACCAAAACACAGTCTGGATCGCACCTTCTCGTCCAGGCGGCTCCTGCTAGGACTTCGTCTGGTGTTTGGTCTGCTTCTCGAAGCAGATCATCCTCCACCGGGCGTCTCCCTGGCAGCGAGACGCAGGACATGGAGGCTACTGTCTCCAAAAATACCCATGGGAGGCCCCTGGGTAGCGAGGGAGAGGAGGACGAACCTCCCTCCCAGAAAAAGAAAATTAAAACTGGCGGACAAGGCACTTCCAAACCCCATAAAACGTAATCATCGCGTTAACCATTATACAATGGAACTGTCGAAGTATTAGATCTAAAGTAAACGACCTCAGATTATTAGCCTCGTCCTATGCTCCCGATATTATAGTCTTACAAGAAACACACTTAAACAACCTCGTCTGCGACGAGGTCGTATCACTCAGAAACTACCATTTGTGTCGGAAGGATCGTGAGGGTAGGGGTGGAGGCGGAGTCGCCATGTACATCCACCAAAGCCTCCCTTTTACAGAAGTGATTATTGATTCTACTTTGGAGGTTGTCGCATGCAAAGTAAAAATCAATAACACGTATCTGGCTACATGTTCGGTTTATTGTCCCCCTGATAAAGTGGTAATTTATGATGAGCTCTTTGCTCTTCAGGATAGTCTGCTACAAAATAAAGTAATTCTAGGTGATTTTAATGCTCATCATACATTATGGGGTTCCCTGCGGGCGGATGGTAGAGGTGAGCAAGTAGTTAAGCTGATTAACGACTCTGATTTAGTCCTTCTGAACGATGGTAGCCCAACACGGGTAGACGATAATACCGGGAATTTGAGCTTTATAGACATATCACTGGTCTCATCATCAGTAGCAGCCAAGTGCCTGTGGCACACCATTGACGACTCGTTGGGAAGCGATCATCTTCCTATTTTGATTAAATATTCATGCGACACAGCAAGAACGCCTTCAGCGCCTAAATTTAACATAAAAAGAGCAGACTGGGTCGCCTTCACAAGGAGCGTCAAGCTCGAACTTGTTGGAGAAACCATTGATGATAAAGTAAACAATATTCAGAATTCGATTTTAGAAGCAGCTTTGCTATCCATTCCTAAAACTTCGACAGATAGCGTTAAGCATAGAGTTCCATGGTGGACACCAGATTGCCGCAGGGCGCTGTGCCGACGCAATAAGGCCTACAGGCTTTTCAAAAATAACATCACTAATGAGAACTTTTGCAATTACAAACAAGCAAGAGCTAGGGCTCGTAGAGTAATTAGACAAGCTAAAAGAGACTCCTGGCGGAGCTTTGTCTCTACAATCAATAGTAATACAAAAATATCAGAGGTTTGGTCCACTGTCAAAAAAATTAATAAAAACAAAACATCCTGCAAAATTAAAAACATCATCCACGAGGGAACAAATTTCGATTCACCTAGAGACATTGCTAATGTACTCGCCAGGCAGTTCTCTTATACAAGCAGCTCAGCAAACTACCATCCTGCTTTCCTGCCCACCAAGGAAGCGGCTGAGCTGCAGCCTATTCACTTTGCCACAGGAGATGACTTTGATTATAATAAAGACCTAACAATGAATGAGCATGTCCGAGCCCTAGAAGCCTGTAGAGGAACATCCCCGGGCCCCGATGAGATTCGATATAAGATGATGAAGCATCTTAATCATGATGACATGATTAAGTTGCTAGAAGTGTACAATGAAATTTGGAAAAGCCACACTTTTCCAAACTCATGGCACTTCGCCCACATCATTCCTGTATTGAAAGGAGGGGGTAATCCCAGAACTGCCATCTCCTACCGACCAATTGCGTTGACAAGTTGCTTATGCAAGGTCATGGAACGAATTGTTAACAGTAGGCTATTGCATTTTTTAAATAGCAGTAATTTACTAGTTGACGAGCAGTGCGGCTTCCGAAAGGGACGCCAAACTCTCGATCAACTAGTAAAGCTGGACAGTCATATTCAAGAGGCAATTGCCAAAAAAGATTTTTTGATCAGTATTTTTAGATATAGAAAAAGCCTACGACATGACATGGCGATATGGCCTACTCAGAAAACTTTATGCTTTCGGATTACGTGGAAACTTGCCTTGTTTTATTCAAAATTTCATATCTGACAGAACGTTCTCTGTCAAACTTTTTTCCGACAATGTCACTTTTTCGGAAATTTTTGTCCAGGCAAACGGGGTCCCACAAGGAAGTGTCTTGTCGCCAACATTATTTCTATGTATGATTAATGACATCCTACCAGCTCCCCCTCGAAATCTTAAATACTCACTGTACGCCGATGATTGTGCATTGTGGCATTCCAGCAACAATGCAGAGTTCTCGGCAAATCGTATCCAACTCGCATTGGATATGATTCATAACTGGGGCCTCCAGTGGGGTTTTAAGTTTTCCATTAGAAAGAGTATTGGGGTAATTTTTTCACAGAGAAAGATACCAAATATCAGACTAACTTTAGATAACCACCCAATACCCATTCAAAATTCTGCTAGATTTCTTGGTCTACTCTTTGATTGTAGACTTAATTGGAAAGACCACATTGGTCAGTTAAAGAATAAATGTCAAAAAGCACTAAATTTATTAAAGTGCATTGCTGGTAATAAATGGGGAGCTGATAGGAAGTCTTTGCTAATGATATATAAAGCCCTGGTTAGGTCTAAATTAGATTATGGGTCAATCGTGTATGGTTCGGCATCGAAAACAAGTTTGAAAGGATTGGATGCTGTGCAGAATGCCTGTTTATGTGTGTGTCTTGGAGCCCTGAAGTGCACTCGGATCGAGCGTCTTGAGGTGGAGTCAGGAGTCCCTCCCCTCCGACTCAGACGCGGCCAATTAGCCCTGACCTATGCCGCTAAGGTGGCTCGATACCCGAGCCATCCCAATGGCAATGGAGGCATTAGGCCCTTTGCCACGAGACTCCACGACCTCGTCGAGAAAGTCGGTATAGATCTCTCTACTATTGATACCCTGGTTCAGTCAAACATAGCGCCATGGGAAACACCCAATTTTTCCATCATGGAAGCTTGGCTTCCATCAGCTAAGGCCATGGCGCCGGAGGGTGAGGTACGCCAGCGGTTTAGAGAGATCCTTATTAAGCATTTATCCTTTTTTCATATATATACCGACGGCTCCAAGACAAATGAGGGTGTGGGTGCGGGTGTATGGTCGACTGAATGTGAACTAAAGTTTAGACTGCCGAATCATACATCGATCTTTCTTGCTGAACTTTTTGCCATTGACAAAGCTATTGATTTTGCTCTATCGACGACCCACGATAGAATAGTCATTTTTCCGATTCATTAAGTTCACTTAAAGCTATTAAATCCTTAGAAACCACTAAAAATGAATTGCTGGGTAATATCATTCGTAAGTTACACGGTGCCAATAAATCAATCAAGCTAATATGGGTACCAGGCCACTCTGGCATCCATGGCAATGAACAGGCTGACAAATTAGCCGGGTCAACTGACGATTTGGACATTACCATAATTCGTACAGATCTCAGGTGTTTTGTGTCTCTTATAAAAGCAAAAATACATCTCCTGTGGCAAAGTGAGTGGACCAACCTCCAACTCACAAACAAAATCAAGAACACAATAGAGCCGTGGGACACCTCCCACAGAAGAGAAAGAAGAGAAGAGGTGGTGTTGGCACGCCTAAGAACAAACGCCACAAGACTCACCCACCTCACACCATACATCGAAAAAAGATTCCCTCCACAATGCCCCCATTGCACAAGCCATCTTACAATAGCCCATATCCTCATAACCTGCCATAAATTCAATAATAACAGACAAACCATAACAAATTACTGCAGAATAAACAATATACCATTCACAACATCAAATCTATTATCCGATAATGAAAAAATAATAACTAAAGTAATTGCTTTTCTAAGGGAGACAAAACTTTATGACCTTATATAGATTGATAGAATAAATAGGATCCATTGGCTTAATAACCTTGGCCATGTGCCGCTGGTTGATAGCCAAGAAATCCAAAAAAAAAAAAAAAAAAAAAAAAAGACTACAGTAGGCGTAGTCAAAGGTCACTCGTGTTCGAACTCTTGTAGAGTAAACACCCTGTCTAACGCAGTAGCAACAAACTAATAAGTCTTGTGCCACTTAAGCTACCCTGGAGCCCGGGGCCTCTTGTCTCGCTTGACATTGTTGTTCCTGAGTTTTTCTTAACGTAAATTGAAATAAAGTAAAATCCTGTAATTACAGAACCATCATTGTGCTTTGCCAGCACCTTCAGTGCTTTGTATTTGCAGGTGACACGAGGCTACAGTAGTAGTAGTCAGCACCCCACCCCAGACCCGCAGCTCTCTTCTACACCAGGGTAGCCCTTGTGGCTTTGACCCCTGGGTAGGGAGGCCCAGTAGTCTGGGGCGTCATTTGGGCGCACTTTTTCTTTGGTCCTGAAATCTTTTCCTTTATAATGTGACTTTCCTGAGCCTACCGGAGTTCCTCGGAACTCCCGTATTCGCTTGGGGGGTGGGCATTGAATTACCGTCCTTCGCCTAGGCAAGTTCGGCGGTAAGGAAGTGTCCCACACATAACTCGATCCCTCTGTGGTACTGGAGAACGCAACCAGGCTTCCACTGAGGGGGTAGAGGACGAAATACTGATCCACTCTCTTAGCTATTGCAGTTAGGTTGATAACAACAGTTAAGAGGTTTTTGTCCCTTCAGGACTACGACTTTGAGCAGAGGGGTCGGACCTGGTCCGATACCCAGAATGAATGACTCCCCGGCTACCCCTTCTCCTCCTAAAGGAGGAGGGGCGACTAAAGACCCTTCTACGACTAATCTGATGACGAACAATGGTACCCCCACGAATGACAAGACGAGACGACCACTTTTCACAATCCCCACCCAGAATGCAAGGTTCGCGAATGTAAAATGCGTGAACGAAAATCAGTCGCTTATGAACGTAAACCCCTTTATCATCAAAAAGGTCCTTGATGGTCAAGTGGACGGCGATTTTGATTTTGTCAAAAAATTGCGAGATGGAAGCCTCCTTGTAAAAGTACAATACAACTCCCAGATTAAGGATTTACTTAAGCTGACGCAAATTCATGATCTTCGAGTTAAAGTAACTATTCCTATTGGCCCAAATACCTGTAAGGGAGTGATCTTTCACAGGGATTTGAGGACGATGGAAGAAAGTGAAATTCTTGAGAGCATGAAGGACCAAGACGTAGTGGACGTTCATTGTATGACCAAGAAGGACGGGAATGTACGAACGAAAACTGGACTGTGTTTTTTGACCTTTGCTTTGAATAAAATCCCAGAATATGTCAATGTCGGTTATGAACGTGTTCAAGTAAGACCTTATGTCCAAAAGCCAATGCATTGTAATAGATGCCAAAAATTCGGACACACCTCATTAAGATGTATTGACAAAGATTCTTCTAAATTCACTTGCCGTAAATGTGCTGAGGCCCATGACACCATCACATGTACTAGCAAAATTTCCAAATGTGCTAACTGTGAAGGTCCCCATCATTCAGGATCTGCCGAGTGCAGCATCCTGAAGAAGGAGACTGAAACATTAGCATATATGAGAAAGCATGAAGTTAGTTATACTGAAGCTAAGAGGAAAGTGGAAAGTTTGACACACAAACCCGATACTTCCTATGCTGCAGCAGTAACTAGCAACACCCCTAGTGCAAGTGATGTCAGTCAGCAGCTTGCAGCCAAGGATAAGGAAATTGCTGAACTTAAACAAACCGTTAAAGAACTAAACATTAAAGTATATCAACTGACAAAATTGGTCGACCAAATGGCTGCATCAACCCAGCCAAAACATCATAAGGAGGAAGATACCGAATCACAGTCCGGAGCGCACCTTCCCGTCCGGGCTACTCCTGTGAGGACTTCGTCTGGCTCGCGATCGGTTTCTCGAGAGAGAAGCAGGTCGCAGTCTGTCAGTCGTCTCCCTCGCCAGGAGGTGCAGGACATGGAGGCTTCTGTCTCCAAACCATCCCGTGAGAGGTCCCCGGGAAGCGAGGGAGAGGAGGCGCCTCCCTCCCATAAAAAGAAAATAAAAACTGGTGGACAAGGCACTTCCAAACCCCATAAAACGTAATCATCGCGTCAACCATTATACAATGGAACTGTCGAAGTATTAGATCTAAAGTAAATGACCTTAAATTATTAGCCTCGTCCTATGCTCCCGATATTATCGTTCTCCAAGAAACTCATTTGACAAACCTCGTCTCTGACGAGGTCGTATCGCTCAGGAACTACCATTTATGTCGGAAGGATCGTGAGGGTAGGGGTGGAGGCGGAGTCGCCATGTACATCCACCAAAGCCTCCCTTTTACAGAAGTGACTATTGATTCTACTTTGGAGTTTGTCGCATGCAAAGTAAAAATTAATGGCACGTATCTGGCTATATGTTCAGTTTACTGTCCGCCTGATAAAGTGATAATCTATGATGAGCTTTTTGCTCTTCAGGAACGTCTGCCACAAAATAAAGTAATTTTAGGTGATTTTAATGCTCATCATACGTTATGGGGTTCCCTACGGGTGGATGGTAGAGGTGAGCAAGTAGTTAAGTTGATTAACGAGTCTGATCTAGTCCTTCTGAATGATGGTAGTCCCACGCGGGTGGACGATAATACCGGGAATTTGAGCTTTATAGACATATCACTGGTCTCATCATCAGTAGCAGCCAAGTGCCTGTGGCACACCATTGACGACTCGTTGGGAAGCGATCATCTTCCTATCTTGATTAAATATTCATGCGACACAGTGAGAACGCCTTCAGCGCCTAAATTTAACGTAAAAAAAGCAGACTGGGTCGCCTTCACAAGGAGCGTCAAGCTCGAACTTGTTGGAGAAACCATTGATGATAAAGTAAACAATATTCAGAATTCGATTTTAGAAGCAGCTTTGCTATCCATTCCTAAAACTTCGACAGATAGCGTTAAGCATAGAGTTCCATGGTGGACACCAGATTGCCGCAGGGCGCTGTGCCGACGCAATAAGGCCTACAGGCTTTTCCAAAATAACATCACTAATGAGAACTTTAGCAATTACAAACAAGCAAGAGCTAGGGCTCGTAGAGTAATAAGACAAGCAAAAAGAGACTCCTGGCGGAGCTTTGTCTCTACAATAAATAGCAATACCAAAATATCAGAGGTTTGGTCCACTATTAATAAAATAAATAAGAAAAAAACATCATTCAAAATTAACAACATCATAGAAGAGGGTAACAATTTGGACTCACCTAGAGACATCGCTAATGCAGTCGCCAGGCAGTTCTCTCATACAAGCAGCTCAGCAAACTACCATCACGCATTCCTGCCCATCAAGGAAGCGGCTGAGCTGCAACCAATTCACTTTGCCACAGGAGATGACTTTGATTACAATAAAGATCTAACAATGGATGAGCTTGTCCGAGCCCTAGAAGCCTGTAGAGGAACATCCCCAGGCCCCGATGAGATTCGATATGAGATGATGAAGCATCTTAATCATGATGACATGATTAAGTTGCTAGAAGTGTACAATGAAATTTGGAAAAGCCACACTTTTCCAAACTCATGGCACTTCGCCCACATCATTCCCATATTGAAAGGAGGGGGTAATCCCAGATTTGCCATCTCCTACCGCCCAATTGCGTTGACAAGTTGCTTATGCAAGGTCATGGAACGAATTGTTAACAGTAGGCTATTGCATTTTTTAAATTCCAGTAATTTACTAGTTGACGAGCAGTGCGGTTTCCGAAAGGGACGCCAAACTCTCGATCAGCTAGTAAAGCTGGACACTCATATTCAAGAGGCAATTGCCAAAAAAGATTTTTTGATTTCAGTATTTTTAGATATAGAAAAAGCCTACGACATGACATGGCGATATGGCCTACTTAGAAAACTTTATGCTTTCGGATTACGTGGAAACTTGCCTTGTTTTATTCAAAATTTCATTTCTGACAGAACGTTTTCTGTCAAATTGTTTTCTGACAATGTCACTTTTTCGGACATTTTTGTCCAGGCAAACGGGGTCCCACAAGGAAGTGTCTTGTCACCAACATTATTTTTATGTATGATAAATGACATCTTACCAGCTCCTCCTCGGAATCTTAAATACTCACTGTATGCTGATGATTGTGCATTATGGCATTCCAGCAATAATGCAGAATTCTCAGCAAATCGCATCCAATTGGCACTGGATATGATTCATAACTGGGGCCTCCAGTGGGGTTTTAAGTTTTCCATTAGAAAGAGTATTGGGGTAATTTTTTCACATAGGAGGAAGCCGAACATCAGGCTAACTCTAGACAACCACCCAATACCTATTCAAAATTCTGCAAGATTTCTTGGGCTACTTTTTGATAGTAGACTCAATTGGAAAGACCACATTGGTCAGTTAAAGAATAAATGTCAAAAAGCACTAAATTTATTTAAGTGCATTTCTGGTAATAAATGGGGAGCTGATAGACAGTCTTTGCTAATGGTATATAAAGCCCTGATTAGGTCTAAAGTAGACTATGGGTCAATCGTGTATGGTTCGGCATCGAAAACAAGTTTGAAAGGATTGGATGCTGTGCAGAATGCTTGTTTGCGTGTGTGTCTTGGAGCCCTTAAATGTACTCGGATCGAGCGTCTTGAGGTGGAGTCAGGAGTACCTCCCCTCCGACTCAGACGCGGCCAGTTAGCACTGACCTATGCCGCAAAGGTGGCTCAAGACCCGAGCCACCCTAATGGCAATGGAGGCACTAGGCCCTTTGCCACGAGACTCCACGACCTCGTCGAGAAAGTCGGTATAGATCTCTACCATCGATACCCTGGTTCAGTCAAATATAGCGCCATGGGAAACACCCATTTTTTCTATCATGGAAGCCTGGCTTCCATCAGCCAAGGCCATGGCGCCGGAGGGTGAGGTACGCCAGAGGTTCAGAGAGATCCTTATTAAACATCTATCTTATTTTCATATATATACCGACGGCTCCAAGACAGATGAGTGTGTAGGTGCGGGTGTATGGTCGACTGAATGTGAACTAAAGTTTAGACTGCCGAATCATACATCGATTTTTCTTGCGGAACTTTTTGCCATTGATAAAGCTATTGATTTTGCACTATCGACGACCCACGATAGAATAGTTATTTTTTCAGATTCATTAAGTTCACTTAAAGCTATTAAATCCTTAGATACCACTAAAAATGAATTGCTGGGTAATATCATTCGTAAATTACACGGTGCCAACAAATCAATCAAACTAATATGGGTACCAGGTCACTCTGGTATCCATGGTAATGAACAGGCTGACAAACTAGCCGGGTCAACTGGCGATCTGGACACTACCATAGTTCGTACAGATCTCAGGTGTTTTGTGTCTCTTATAAAAGCAAAAATACATCTCCTGTGGCAAAGTGAGTGGACCAACCTCCAACTCACAAAAAAAAATAAAACCAAACATAGAACTGTGGGCCACGGCCCACAGGAAAAACAGAAGGGAGGAGGTGGTGTTGGCACGCCTACGACTCAACGCCACAAGGATAACCCACCTCACTCCATACCTAGAAAAAAGATTCCCTCCACAGTGCCCCCATTGCACAAACCATCTCTCAATAGACCACATCTTAATATCCTGCCACCAATACCAAAACAATAGACAAACATTAAAAAACTATTTCAGAATGAAAAACATACCCTTAATAACATCAAACCTTTTATCAGACAATGAAAAAAATAATAAATAAAGTAATCACTTTTTTAAGGGAGACAAAACTTTATGACCTTATATAGATTGATAGAATAAATAGGATCCATTGGCTTAATAACCTTGGCCACATGCCGCTGGTTGATAGCCAAGAAATCCAACAAAGAAAGAAAGAAAGTAGTCAACAGCACTCGTGTTGGGCACTCGTGGTCGAAACTCTGATGAGCGAACACCTTGTTTACAACGCAGTAACAACAAACACTAGGTCTTGTGCCACTTGAGCTACCCTGGAGCCCGGGGCCTCTTGTCTCGCTTGACATTGTTGTTCCTGAGTTCTCTTACAGTAAATTAAAATAAAGTAAAATCCTGTAATTGCAGAACATTTGTGCTTTGCCAGCACCTTCAGTGCTTTGTATTTGCAGGTGACACGAGGCTACAGTAGTAGTAGTCAGCACCCCACCCCAGACCCGCAGCTCTCTTCTACACCAGGGTAGCTCTTGTGGCTTTGACCCCTGGGTAGGGAGGCCCAGTAGTCTGGGGCGTCATTTGGGCGCACTTTTTCTTTGGTCCTGATCTCTTTTCATCTTAATGTGACTTTCCTTAGCCTACCGGAGTTCCTCGGAACTCCCGTATTCGCTTGGGGGGTGGGCATTGAATTACCGTCCTTCGCCTAGGCAAGTTCGGCGGTAAGGAAGTGTCCCACACATAACTCGATCCCTCTGTGGTACTGGAGAACGCAACCAGGCTTCCACTGAGGGGGTAGAGGACGAAATACTGATCCACTCTCTTAGCTATTGCAGTTAGGTTGATAACAACAGTTAAGAGGTTTTTGTCCCTTCAGGACTACGACTTTGAGCAGAGGGGTCGGACCTGGTCCGATACCCAGAATGAATGACTCCCCGGCTACCCCTTCTCCTCCTAAAGGAGGAGGGGCGACTCATGACCACTCTCTGACTACGAACAATGGTACCCCCACTAATGACAAGACGAGACGACCACTTTTCACAATCCCCACCCAGAATGCAAGGTTCGCGAATGTAAAATGCGTGAATGAAAATCAGTCGCTTTTGAACGTGAACCCCTTTATCATCAAAAAGGTCCTTGATGGTCAAGTGGACGGCGACTTTGATTTTGTCAAAAAATTGCGAGATGGAAGCCTCCTTGTTAAAGTACAATACAACTCCCAGATTAAGGATTTACTTAAGCTGACGCAAATTCATGATCTTCGAGTTAAAGTAACTATTCCTATTGGCCCAAATACCTGTAAGGGAGTAATCTTTCACAGGGATTTGAGGACGATGGATGAAAGTGAAATTCTTGAGAGCATGAAGGACCAAGACGTAGTGGACGTTCATTGTATGACCAAGAAGGACGGGAATGTGCGAACGAAAACTGGACTGTGTTTTTTGACTTTTGCCTTGAATAAAATCCCTGAATATGTCAACGTCGGTTATGAACGTGTACAAGTAAGACCTTATGTCCAAAAGCCAATGCATTGTAATAGATGCCAAAAATTCGGACACACCTCATTAAGATGTATTGACAAAGATTCTTCTAAATTCACTTGCCGTAAATGTGCCGAGGCCCATGACACCATCACATGTACTAGCCAGATTTCCAAATGTGCTAACTGTGAAGGTCCCCATCATTCAGGATCTGCTGAGTGCAGCATCCTGAAGAAGGAGACTGAAACATTGGCATATATGAGAAAGCATGAAGTTAGTTATACTGAAGCTAAGAGGAAAGTGGAAAGTTTGACACACAAACCCGATACTTCCTATGCTGCAGCGGTAACTAGCAACAACCCTAGTACAAGTGATATCAGTCAACAGCTTGCAGCTAAGGATAAGGAAATTGCCGAACTCAAACAAACCGTTAAAGATTTAAATATTAAAGTTTAACAACTGACAAAATTGGTCGATCAAATGGCTGCATCAACCCAGCCTAAACATCTTAAGGAAGCAGACACCGAATCACAGTCCGGAGCGCACCTTCCCGTCCGGGCTACTCCTGTGAGGACTTCGTCTGGCTCGCGATCGGTTTCTCGAGAGAGAAGCAGGTCGCAGTCTGTCAGTCGTCTCCCTCGCCAGGAGGTGCAGGACATGGAGGCTTCTGTCTCCAAACCATCCCGTGAGAGGTCCCCGGGAAGCGAGGGAGAGGAGGCGCCTCCCTCCCATAAAAAGAAAATAAAAACTGGTGGACAAGGCACTTCCAAACCCCATAAAACGTAATCATCGCGTCAACCATTATACAATGGAACTGTCGAAGTATTAGATCTAAAGTAAACGACCTTAAATTATTAGCCTCGTCCTATGCTCCCGATATTATAGTTCTCCAAGAAACTCATTTGACAAACCTCATCTCTGACGAGGTCGTATCGCTCAGGAACTACCATTTATGTCGGAAGGATCGTGAGGGTAGGGGTGGAGGCGGAGTCGCCATGTACATCCACCAAAGCCACCCTTTTACAGAAGTGACTATTGATTCTACTTTGGAGTTTGTCGCATGCAAAGTAAAAATTAAATCACGTATCTGGCTATATGTTCAGTTTACGGACAGTAAACTGAACATATAGCCAGTGATATAGTGATAATCTATGATGAGCTTTTTGCTCTTCAGGAACGTCTGCCACAAAATAAAGTAATTTTAGGTGATTTTAATGCTCATCATACGTTATGGGGTTCCCTACGGGTGGATGGTAGAGGTGAGCAAGTAGTTAAGTTGATTAACGAGTCTGATTTAGTCCTTCTGAATGATGGTAGTCCCACGCGGGTGGACGATAATACCGGGAATTTGAGCTTTATAGACATATCACTGGTCTCATCATCAGTAGCAGCCAAGTGCCTGTGGCACACCATTGACGACTCGTTGGGAAGCGATCATTTCCCTATTTTGATTAAATATTCATGCGACACAGTGAGAACGCCTTCAGCGCCTAAATTTAACGTTAAAAAAGCAGACTGGGTCGCCTTCACAAGGAGCGTCAAGCTCGAACTTGTTGGAGAAACCATTGATGATAAAGTAAACAATATTCAGAATTCGATTATAGAAGCAGCTTTGCTATCCATTCCTAAAACTTCGACAGATAGCGTTAAGCATAGAGTTCCATGGTGGACACCAGATTGCCGCAGGGCGCTGTGCCGACGCAATAAGGCCTACAGGCTTTTCCAAAATAACATCACTAATGAGAACTTTTGCAATTACAAACAAGCAAGAGCTAGGGCTCGTAGAGTAATAAGACAAGCAAACAGAGACTCCTGGCGGAGCTTTGTCTCTACAATAAAAAGCAATACCAAATTATCAGAGGTTTGGTCCACAATCAATAAAATCAATAAGAAAAAAACATCTTTCAAAATCAATAACATCATTGAAGAGGGAAATAACATCGATTCACCTAGAGACATTGCTAATGCAGTCGCCAGGCAGTTCTCTCATACAAGCAGCTCAGCAAACTACCATCACGCATTCCTGCCCATCAAGGAAGCGGCTGAGCTGCAACCAATTCACTTTGCCACAGGAGATGAACTTGATTACAATAAAGATCTAACAATAGATGAGCTTGTCCGAGCCCTAGAAGCCTGTAGAGGAACATCCCCGGGCCCCGATGAGATTCGATATGAGATGATAAAGCATCTTAATCATGATTAAGTTGCTAGAAGTGTACAATGAAATTTGGAAAAGCCACACTTTTCCAAACTCATGGCACTTCGCCCACATCATTCCCATATTGAAAGGAGGGGGTAATCCCAGATTTGCCATCTCCTACCGCCCAATTGCGTTGACAAGTTGCTTATGCAAGGTCATGGAACGAATTGTTAACAGTAGGCTATTGCATTTTCTAAATTCCAGTAATTTGCTAGTTGACGAGCAGTGCGGCTTCCGAAAGGGACGCCAAACTCTCGATCAACTAGTAAAGCTGGACACTCATATTCAAGAGGCAATTGCCAAAAAAGATTTTTTGATTTCAGTATTTTTAGATATAGAAAAAGCCTACGACATGACATGGCGATATGGCCTACTCAGAAAACTTTATGCTTTCGGATTACGTGGAAACTTGCCTTGTTTTATACAAAATTTCATTTCTGACAGAACGTTTTCTGTCAAATTGTTTTCTGACAATGTCACTTTTTCGGACATTTTTGTCCAGGCAAACGGGGTCCCACAAGGAAGTGTCTTGTCACCAACTCTTTTTCTATGTATGATAAATGACATCTTACCAGCTCCTCCTCGGAATCTTAAATACTCACTGTACGCTGATGATTGTGCATTATGGCATTCCAGCAATAATGCAGAATTCTCAGCAAATCGCATCCAATTGGCACTGGATATGATTCATAACTGGGGCCTCCAGTGGGGTTTTAAGTTTTCCATTAGAAAGAGTATTGGGGTAATTTTTTCACGTAGGAGGAAGCCGAACATCAGGCTAACTCTAGACAACCACCCAATACCTATTCAAAATTCTGCAAGATTTCTTGGGCTACTTTTTGATAGTAGACTCAATTGGAAAGACCACATTGGTCAGTTAAAGAATAAATGTCAAAGAGCACTAAATTTATTAAAGTGAATTTCTGGTAATAAATGGGGAGCTGATAGACAGTCTTTGCTAATGGTATATAAAGCCCTGATTAGGTCTAAAGTAGACTATGGGTCAATCGTGTATGGTTCGGCATCGAAAACAAGTTTGAAAGGATTGGATGCTGTGCAGAATGCATGTTTGCGTGTGTGTCTTGGAGCCCTAAAATGTACTCGGATCGAGCGTCTTGAGGTGGAGTCAGGAGTACCTCCCCTCCGACTCAGACGCGGCCAGTTAGCACTGACCTATGCCGCAAAGGTGGCTCGAGACCCGAGCCACCCTAATGGCAATGGAGGCACTAGGCCCTGTGCCACGAGACTCCACGACCTCGTCGAGAAAGTCGGTATAGATCTCTCTACCATCGATACCCTGGTTCAGTCAAATATAGCGCCATGGGAAACCCCCAATTTTTCTATTATGGAAGCCTGGCTTCCATCAGCCAAGGCCATGGCGCCGGAGGGTGAGGTACGCCAGAGGTTCAGAGAGATCCTTATTAAACATCTATCCTTTTTTCATATATATACCGACGGCTCCAAGACAGATGAGTGTGTAGGTGCGGGTGTATGGACGACTGAATGTGAACTAAAGTTTAGACTGCCGAATCATACATCGATTTTTCTTGCGGAACTTTTTGCCATTGATAAAGCTATTGATTTTGCACTATCGACGACCCACGATAGAATAGTCATTTTTTCCGATTCGTTAAGTTCACTTAAAGCTATTAAATCATTAGAAACCACTAAAAATGAATTGTTGGGTTATATCATTCGTAAGTTACACGGTGCCAACAAATCAATCAAACTAATATGGGTACCAGGTCACTCTGGTATCCATGGTAATGAACAGGCTGACAAACTAGCCGGGTCAACTGGCGATCTGGACACTACCATAGTTCGTACAGATCTCAGGTGTTTTGTGTCTCTTATAAAAGCAAAAATACATCTCCTGTGGCAAAGTGAGTGGACCAACCTCCAACTCACAAATAAAATCAGACAAACTATAGACCTGTGGGACACATCCCACAGGAAAGACAGAAGGGAGGAGGTGGTGTTGGCCCGCCTTAGGGTCAACGCTTCAAGACTCACCCACCTCACTCCCTATATCGAGAGAACTTTCCCTCCCCAGTGCCCCCACTGCAACATCAGCCTTACCTTACCCCACATCTTGATTGCCTGTACACTCTACACCAACCAAAGACAATCACTAAAAAATTATTTTAGAATGAAAAATAAAGAATTTTCAATATCAAATATACTATCAGATAATAAAAAAATCATCAGTAAAGTAATCGCTTTTTTAAGGGAGACAAAACTTTATGACCTTATATAGATTGATAGAATAAATAGGATCCATTGGCTTAATAACCTTGGCCACATGCCGCTGGTTGATAGCCAAGAAATCCAACAAAGAAAGAAAGAAGAACACTCGTGTTCGAACTCTTGATGAGGCAACACCTTGTCTATAACGCAGTAACAACAAGTACAAAGTCTTGTGCCACTTGAGCTACCCTGGAGCCCGGGGCCTCTTGTCTCGCTTGACATTGTTGTTCCTGAGTTTTTCTTAACGTAAATTGAAATAAAGTAAAATCCTGTAATTACAGAACCATCATTGTGCTTTGCCAGCACCTTCAGTGCTTTGTATTTGCAGGTGACACGAGGCTACAGTAGTAGTAGTCAGCACCCCACCCCAGACCCGCAGCTCTCTTCTACACCAGGGTAGCCCTTGTGGCTTTGACCCCTGGGTAGGGAGGCCCAGTAGTCTGGGGCGTCATTTGGGCGCACTTTTTCTTTGGTACTGCTTTCTTTTCCTTATAATGTGACTTTCCTGAGCCTACCGGAGTTCCTCGTGAACTCCCGTATTCGCTTGGGGGGTGGGCATTGAATTACCGTCCTTCGCCTAGGCAAGTTCGGCGGTAAGGAAGTGTCCCACACATAACTCGATCCCTCTGTGGTACTGGAGAACGCAACCAGGCTTCCACTGAGGGGGTAGAGGACGAAATACTGATCCACTCTCTTAGCTATTGCAGTTAGGTTGATAACAACAGTTAAGAGGTTATTTGTCCCTTCAGGACTACGACTTTGAGCAGAGGGGTCGGACCTGGTCCGATACCCAGAATGAATGACTTCCCGGCTACCCCTTCTCCTCCTCAAGGAGGAGGGGCGACTAACGACCCTTCTAAGACCAATCTGATGACGAACAACGGAACCCCCACTAATGACAAGACGAGACGACCAATTTTCACAATCCCCACCCAGAATGCAAGGTTCGCGAATGTAAAATGCGTGAATGAAAATCAGTCGCTTTTGAACGTGAACCCCTTTATCATCAAAAAGGTCCTTGATGGTCAAGTGGACGGCGACTTTGATTTTGTCAAAAAATTGCGAGATGGAAGCCTCCTTGTTAAAGTACAATACAACTCCCAGATTAAGGATTTACTTAAGCTGACGCAAATTCATGATCTTCGAGTTAAAGTAACTATTCCTATTGGCCCAAATACCTGTAAGGGAGTAATCTTTCACAGGGATTTGAGGACGATGGATGAAAGTGAAATTCTTGAGAGCATGAAGGACCAAGACGTAGTGGACGTTCATTGTATGACCAAGAAGGACGGGAATGTGCGAACGAAAACTGGACTGTGTTTTTTGACTTTTGCCTTGAATAGAATCCCTGAATATGTCAACGTCGGTTATGAACGTGTACAAGTAAGACCTTATGTCCAAAAGCCAATGCATTGTAATAGATGCCAAAAATTCGGACACACCTCATTAAGATGTATTGACAAAGATTCTTCTAAATTCACTTGCCGTAAATGTGCTGAAGCCCATGACACCATCACATGTACTAGCAAAATTTCCAAATGTGCTAACTGTGAAGGTCCCCATCATTCAGGATCTGCCGAGTGCAGCATCCTGAAGAAGGAGACTGAAACATTGGCATATATGAGAAAGCATGAAGTTAGTTATACTGAAGCTAAGAGGAAAGTGGAAAGTTTGACACACAAACCCGATACTTCCTATGCTGCAGCGGTAACTAGCAACAACCCTAGTACAAGTGATATCAGTCAACAGCTTGCAGCTAAGGATAAGGAAATTGCCGAACTCAAACAAACCGTTAAAGATTTAAATATTAAAGTTTAACAACTGACAAAATTGGTCGATCAAATGGCTGCATCAACCCAGCCTAAACATCTTAAGGAAGCAGACACCGAATCACAGTCCGGAGCGCACCTTCCCGTCCGGGCTACTCCTGTGAGGACTTCGTCTGGCTCGCGATCGGTTTCTCGAGAGAGAAGCAGGTCGCAGTCTGTCAGTCGTCTCCCTCGCCAGGAGGTGCAGGACATGGAGGCTTCTGTCTCCAAACCATCCCGTGAGAGGTCCCCGGGAAGCGAGGGAGAGGAGGCGCCTCCCTCCCATAAAAAGAAAATAAAAACTGGTGGACAAGGCACTTCCAAACCCCATAAAACGTAATCATCGCGTCAACCATTATACAATGGAACTGTCGAAGTATTAGATCTAAAGTAAACGACCTTAAATTATTAGCCTCGTCCTATGCTCCCGATATTATCGTTCTCCAAGAAACTCATTTGACAAACCTCGTCTCTGACGAGGTCGTATCGCTCAGGAACTACCATTTATGTCGGAAGGATCGTGAGGGTAGGGGTGGAGGCGGAGTCGCCATGTACATCCACCAAAGCCTCCCTTTTACAGAAGTGACTATTGATTCTACTTTGGAGTTTGTCGCATGCAAAGTTAAAATTAATGGCACGTATCTGGCTATA
>NC_061839.1:27937477-27947477 GCF_019202785.1 Penaeus chinensis
AAAAGCTATCCCTTTCAAACGCTCTCCTGCCACAAAAAAAAAAAAAAAAAAAAAAAAAAAAAAAAAAAAAAAAAAAAAAAAAAAAAAAAAAATCTACATCTTTTGCAATTTTACTTTTAGGGAAATTTGAGAATAAAAGGAAGATGTCTAAGATAGTTGCATATAAAAGTTGCCTTAGATGTATACTGTGTGTATGGTTATATACTGTAACTTTATATACATACACATATAATACGTTTAATATATGTGTATTACATATATATGTATATATATGTATATATATATATATATATATATATATATATATTCAGGTTTATATATCCAGTCCACCACACAATCGTCTGCAAATATGACGTAACCAAAACTAAAATTCGGAACAGAACCAAGCGGCAAGTTTTGTTTGTTTACAGTTCGGTCGCAGACCAGTCCAAGGGAAGCGCAAGGCTTAATCTCTCATTAATTTATGGGCCGAAAGAGCACTTAGTTGATGAGTATTTTTTTTTTTTTACACTAACAGGATTGCACTATGTAAAAAGAAATGATATAGTTGCTACACAAAATACAATGCGGCTTGCGAATCGTGCTGGAAGGACCGGTGCCTGTTAGTGTTTCAGTATAAACCTACAGTAACGTATATGTGTTGCATACAGAAGACATGCCTGGTGTGAAGAGAGTACGAGAAAGTGAAAGAGACGATCATGAAAGTGAAAATGAAGAAGGAGATCAAGAATCTGAAAGTGACGGGAGTTCCCTAGACGAGTCGATTTCCTCGGACGGATCAGAGTCGGACGATTCCTCAGGTAGGCTGCTGCGGGAGGAGGGGCGCGAGCACATGCACTGGCTAAACCCCCATTGCTCATGCCAACAACCTTGAAGACTCTTTGCGAATTCGCAAACTTTGCCTTAGGAATGTACAGTTGCGGAATTATATTTCAGTTTACTTGCTGGCTCCCACTTTTGTACATCTGGTGGCCACTTATATATAAACATAGATTAGGTAGTATTTTTATGAATGAGGCAAAACACCTAGGTTGTTTGTAAGAAAGGGTGTAATTGGTGGAACATAAATGACTGACAACTGTATTAGTATCTATTTTTGGAAACTATGTAAACCATGTCATACTTTGTTTTCTTAAAACAAGCGATAACAAAACATGTAGTACTAGCGGACAATATGTAGTATGAAGCAGTGGCAGAGTTGGATGATAAAACTTATATGAAATGATAGAACAATACAGACCAAGACCAAGTACTTCTATGGCAATATGTATGCAAATGCTTCCCAAGGGTGCTATACGTAAAAGAACAGAGAAGATCAGCCAATTTTGGCTAAGTCTTCCATGTTGTTTACATTGCGAGGTGAATTTTAGACTGACCACGTAATTCATTACTGCAATATATCAAGTAGTTTATGTATTACTGTGTGCTTGCCAGAAGGATAATTTGGTAATTATCAGTGTCTGCTTTTCCAGATTTAAGCCTTTAATCTGTCCTTTTAATATTATTATACTTCCTTCTAAGATTTGTTTATACAGTTCTGTACAGTAATCTAATGTGCATGTGCATTTTCATGACTGGGTCTTTTGACAGCACCAGGAGTCTCCATTCCTTGAGGAGCGCTGGTAGAAAGTGTTTTGTTTTTCAGTGTTACATCATTTCTGGATTATTCTAAAGACTATACAGTGGCAATGAATAAGAAGTATATATTAGTAAGCATCCTAGTTTGATTTCTGAGCTCATTAATTGTTCCAAATGTCGAAAAGGGCAATTCAGAATTCCGACATTCGACGGAATGTAAAACAGATTGATGTTCTCTCTGTATAAAGATAGGTGGTTTTGTATGACTCAGCAATTACAATCATTTATTATATCAATAGAGTATATAGTGTAAATGAAATGCCACCTGGGAGTCCAGGGCACTTAGCCCCCTGGCTAGGCGCATATACTACCATGGGGGTACATGGGCCATAGTCCCCTGGCTAGGGAATATATACCACGGTGTTAGGTTAGGTTGGATGTTGGATTAAGATGTTTTGTCTAATGACCACAGGGGTCCAGGGGATGGAGCCCCCTGGCTAGGGGCACGCAAGGTGCTTTTGGTGGCGTTATGGTAGTAGATTTTATGAAATTTGGCGCATCAGCCCATGGGCTTTCAAAGATGGTGGCTGTGTCCGTAGAGTTTGGTGATGCAATTTTCATAATTTTTCATTGTGTTTTTATGCTTTTTTGTTCTGTATTCATTCTGTTTCTGCCTGTTTTACCCCATGATTTCCCTGATATACTATATGCCCTCCCCTGCTATCGAGGCTATCAAATCAAGATTCTCAATGAAGATGGTAATCATATCTCATCATCGATTCATTTGCACTTAGAACAACACTTAAAATCATTGAAAGCAGTTGATTTCATTCAGAAAAATATCAAAACTGTTGTTAAAGTAACCCACTACCCTCTTCTACATATTGACTTTGCTTTGGGATATTGTTCAAATGCGATTTACTGGCATTGCTTGTTTATCGAAATGGTAACACCTATGGAGGTGAGGTGACATTTCATCCTTCTTTCAGCACAGCAAATATCAATTATAGCTGCATATTTCTTGAAACCTGAAAATGCTAAATGCTTAAAAAATCTATTTATGGCAGCTGCATCGGAAAATTTCCTCAGATTTACTGATACCTTTCTAAATGGTTTTAGTAGCTGCACCATCTAGCAACGGCTAATCAAACTAATGGAGGGACTGTTTTTTCGCCTGAACCAAACCAAAAAAATACTGATTCAATTAATAAAAAGCATGCTACATAATACTTTTCAGTATATACCATTAGCTGAAGGCAAAATTGCAGTAGGGTTACCATGAATATGTAGATATTTTCACTGTGTGTGTGTGTTTGTTTATAGAAATACAAAGTCAATATTTGGTGATGAGAAGCTAAAAGGTATGTTCAATTATTTTTGCTTATTCGAATGCTTTTTATCTTGGGCTAAAATCTGACCATAATTTTCTCTATTATTATTCCATAAGCCGTGGCATTTCTCTGAGGAGTTGCATTCGATCAGCTGAGTGAGAAAATACATGTTTGCTTGTTTCAACTCAAGCAACTACTAGCTGGGTGGTTCCAAAAAGGGGGAAAAACAAGTCTAAAAACTTACTCCCAATACACGTACTCTATTACATCTGACATATTGAAAGAAAAATCTTGTTCATTCTGATAATGTAGGTATCTCACTCTCTACTTTTATCTGATACATATGCAGTTTCCCTTGTATTTGTCAGTGCATGTCAAAGCTCTGATACATAATCTCAATATATTTACGATAGAAATACTTATTTCCCAATGTGTGAAAAGTCATGCTTATTCACCTGGAACTTTGGTACTTTGAAGAAAGGGGAAGCATCTTGAAAACAAAAAAAAAAAAAAAAATCGTACATTTGATAATCTTTATGATAATGAATCTTCATAAATTCCTGAATATTCATATTTTGGCTAATCCAAATATATCCTGAACAAGAAAGAAAATATGTCCAGTGGAATATAACGTCATAATGACATATGGGAAGTCCAAGGTGAAAACAAGGGTGCCAAGCTGATACTTTTTTCAAGGTGGACACAAGGCAATCCGAAATTGCAAATAGAGGATGAGGGGAAATAAATTCTCTTCCAGTGAAGTAACCAGAGAGCTGGGTATCTCCTGCTCGATGGGATACAGGTGAATAAGGTGGGAGGAGGAGGGCACCCTCAACGACTGCCCTCGTTCCAGATGCCCCTTCACCAAGGCAGCTAAAATTCATATAAAGATCGGTTATTGTTACCGAGAGCGACACCCACTGGACCCCCTAGTAATATACAAGCCTCGTGGCTTTAAGAAATTACGATCTATATATACCCTAGCCAATGTGCTCTGCCCTCTGGACCCCAGGGTTAATATACCTTTATATTTTTCAATATTTGGGGCACTTGTTGGGCTTAAATATCAGGCTGAGAGAGATACTAATATCTATTTGTTCTATATATCCACTATACGGCTTTAAAAATGACCCGGAATCGACGCAACACACTTAAAATGTAACACCTCTCACCGGTGTTTCGGAACTAATGGCGTCTGACAATGTGTCAAATCTCCCGGTGGAAAAACGTGCATGCGCATAGGGTTATTGTGCAAAATAGTGTAAATAATTACCAAAATACATAAAAGAAGTATGATAAAAGTATAAGGATAAGTCCGATATGCGAAGCTGAGCTTCGCCCGGGCTATGCCAATGAGGGAAGCCCGGCCTGTGTCGACTAATGCCGACTCGCTAACGTGTGTCAGCTGGTGCTGACTCGTCTTAGTCCTTACCCGCCGTGGTGCCCAGTCACAGCAGTAACCTCCAGGCGACAATTGCAACTTCTCGTGCCTGGGCGGGGCGCGAACCGCCGACCCCTCGGATGAGAGGCCGACACGTTACCACTGTACTAGCCAGGAGGCTTGATAAAAGTAAAACAATTCATTAAATACATGAATTCGGAAAAACAGACTCTGGTAATTACAAAATAATTGTTTTCACAAGCGCGTAGTAATACATGGACTACTTCATAGATCGCAATAATGAGTTACGCGTCACATTTGTTTTGGTCCTGGCAAGGTAAACATGGATGGGGACTATTTTTGTCATTTCCCGGGAAATATGAAGCCGCTGCAGATTTAGTTGTATTGATTCCTACTCTATTTACTATGCTCTACAAGATGGCAATGTCCATTTTGCTCTACCTCCGTGCGTTGCTCTCAGTAACTTTAACCTAAAGACCTACAGCTCCTACAAAACAACTACATGCAGATGGGCTTCATCACAAAATGTTATCAAAGAGGGGTTGAACAATAGACATTGCCAACATCACCTCCAGTTCGCCCAGCAGTATGTGGAGAGAGCATCCATTGCTGGATGAAAAATAACAGGTGTAAATATCATTATCATTTTTTTAATTTGCTCATAGACATAGTTCAAAATTTGATAATGATATATGTTCATTTGTCATAATTTATGTTCTGATTAACAATTATTATTTGCTTTTTACATGTGACAAACAGCATATCTATGAAAGGGCAAGGAGTGGCCACATGACCAATAATAAGTATAGTAGATTTTCATGCATTGTGTTAGAGAACTCTCCGAAAAAGAAGGGATATTGTTTAGACAAATATTTTGAAATTGTTAAAAGTAATATTTCTCCTATTAGCACGTTGCTATTCTTTGGCCCTTCCCAGAAAGAAAAACATTCGTGCAGGATAACTGCCCAATACACACATCAAGGGCAGTTACAAAATGGTTCGAAGACCAAAAACCACATGGAAGTTCTTCTTCAGCAAAGCAAGGCATGTGGCTCAGACCTGATGAAAAATGTTTGGGTGAATATTGTCAATGTTTGGAAAACCGCTAATGAAAGAACCTCCCAATAGTTAACAGATCATTCAAAAAGGAATGGAAAGTGTTACGAAGGAAACCAGGACCTCACATAAGCATGTCATCTCTGTCCTGGAGATTAGACCACAAATTCTAAAAATTTCCCTTATTGTTATTTGTTTGCACAGGAAAGGAATCAGGAAGAGGTGAGGGAGGGGGAGGGAATCAGTGCTAGATGGGGGAGGGGGAGGAAATCCGTGCTAGATGGGGGAGGGGGAGGAAATCCGTGCTAGATGGGGGAGGGGGAGGAAATCCGTGCTAGATGGGGGAGGGGGAGGAAATCCGTGCTAGTTGGGGGAGGGGGAGGAAATCCGTGCTAGATGGGGGAGGGGGAGGAAATCCGTGCTAGATGGGGGAGGGGGAGGAAATCCGTGCTAGATGGGGGAGGGGGAGGAAATCAGTGCTAGATAGGGGAGGGGGAGGGAATCAGTGCTAGATGAGGTAGGAGGAGGGAATCAGCGCTAGATGGGGGAGGGGGAGGGAATCAGTGCTAAGAATAGAAAAAATATATACATACATACGTACATACATACATATATGCATACATACATATAAGCACATATACTTATTTATGTATATGTATATATTTACATTTTTTTTTTTTTTTTGGTGTTAACTATATATTATCATATTTTGCATAAAAAGGGATTCAAAATGTGTATCAGCTATAAAACCAGTGATTCTAAATAAAATGTTTAACAACTTATGTTCCTCAGTAGCCCTACTACGGTTGTGTGTTCAGTTGCTCTAAAATGATAATGGCATATTTGCTGTTTATTGAAACAGTGTTTGGATCTGATGAAAAGAAAACAAGTCATTTTATCAATTCAAAAGCAAATGTAGATGATATATGAAAACAAGTATGCCATTTTTATTTACACCTACACATATACTGTAAACAGATGTGCATAGACAAACAAAAAGGAAATAAAGATTTAATTAATGACAAAAGTATAGTAGAAGATGATCTGCCCATTTTATCAGAATGAACAATTTTTTTTTTTCTTCTTTCTTTTTCTTTTTCAAAATATTAGATATTGTACAGCAAATACATTGGTAGTCCCCCCCAATCCTTTGCCCGTTGTTGTCGTGGGGGGCTTAGGAGACGAAGACTGAGACCCAATGATGGGGAACTCCTCAACCTTGGGACTCAGCCATCGACTCAACTAATTTTGCATGGCCTTTTTTCCCACTCATACTTTTCGTTTCAGTTTCTTCATCAATCCCTTCTACTATCCACCTCCTAAGGTGTGAGAGCCGTGCTGAAAGGATGAAAGGCTGACTTTATGTCAGTCCTGAACGGCCTGAGGGAACCATGGGCACGGTATTCCCCTGCCATACCTGGCCCTTACCTCTCAAGGGGACCCTGAGGGGTGGGCTATTTTTTTCCCCCCAACATACTCCAGGCTTATCATGGCCAATAATGAAGACATAACCCCAATCTTAGGGGCAATGAGGCTTGCCCCTTTATCAAATGGCCCCAATCCCAGCTTTCCTTTGACCACGGCTCCAAACACTGCAACAACTCCCCCATCATCAATGCATACTAGTACAGTATCAACCCTAATCAACAACCAACCCCCAGGAGACATTTCTACTCTCCCAACATGCTCATCTTCAACACCTTTACTCCCACAACCTTCTTCATCAACCATCCCATCTCCCCTTATTACTACCTTACAACCGTATTGCCCACCTCCCCGTAACATTAGCCCCCTCAACACTACTCCCTCCTCCACACGTCCCCGCACTTCTACTACCCCCACCTCTACAAGAATCCTAAATACTCTATATAACCCAGCCAAATGGGACCGATTTTTCGAGATCCCTCCCACAGCTCCCTTTTCTCAAAACACCCTCCTCTTCCAACAATGCCTCCAAAAACAAGTAGGCAAAGTCTCTTTCCGTAGCTGACGCGACCACTCCCGTCTCGTCACAGTAACAACTGAAAACCAAGCTATAGCATTAACAAAACTAACTGATCTATGTGGTAATCCCATCCCTACAGAACCTCATCCAACCCACAATACTTGCACTGGAACTGTCTCTATCTCCCCAACAGATAACCCAATCCATGACAAAGAATGGTCAGATTGTGGAGAGGACTTACTCGCTTGTCTCACAGACTATGATGCAACATATGTACAATGCTACTCCATTCCTCCCAGAGGAAATCGTAAGAAATCCATCAACATTGCCAAAATTACTTTCCGTAGACATGACCTTCCCTTAAATGTTTACATAGGTGGGGAATCCCTACCTGTCCGACCATACCAACCTCCTCCTCATCAGTGCCAAAATTGTTGGCATTTAGGACATCCTGCCAAACATTGCCGTTCCACAGCCAGATGCCCGCTATGTGCCCAACCTGGCCATACTCGATCAAATTGCTCTGCACAATCACGCACATGTGCAAACTGTGGCAGTCCCCATAATGTATTTTATAGAGGCTGCCCCACCTACAAATTTGAGTCTGAGTTAGCAACTCTCAGATTAAGACTTGGACTCACTCTACGTGAAGCCAGACAGGAAGCACGTCGACAAGGCTTTTCTCTTACCCCCTACTCCAGTAATGTCGCTCACTCTGCCAATCCCCCTACCTCCCAAGCTCCTACACCCTCTCCTAAACCCAACCCCCCTCCATCTAACTTCCCCTCTTCTACCTACTACCTTCCCCAGTCAAATTCTTTTGCCATCCTAAACCCAGACACTCCAATCTCTACCCAATCAAATTCTTTTGCTATCCTAAATCCAGACACCCCAATCTCTACTACAGCCCCAACACCTTCCCCTCTCCCTTCCCACACTACCCGCAGCAGACAGAATAAACGTTCCACCCCCTCTTCCCCTACCTCACAATCACCTCCACCTTCCTTTGTCCCTATTTTTCAGACACGAGACTTCTCTTCCCTCCCTCACAAGAAAACCTTTATCTCATAAAACTCCCCAACCAACTCCACTACAGAAACTCTTGAAGATATCTAGAACTACATAATCGAGTCCCAAACTAATACTCATCCACCTTCAAATTCTACAACTCCCGCTCCCTCCACACTCAAAGTGACTGCCGATATCCATCCTCCTCCTACTCATATTCTCCCTACACCCAATCTTCCTACCCCATCCTAACAAAACCTATTCCCCCTGACTCCAGCCCCACCTATATTCACCCTCCCACTATCCCCTCTATCCCTTCCACTCCCTCCTGGATACACACGTGAAACCCTCATGTCACAAGTACCCTCTTCCCCAGACCCTCTACCTCCCGACACCCCTCCTGATACAACACCACCTCCCCAACCTCATTCTTTATCGCACCCTCTAGAACCTTCCCCTTCAAATTCTCCAACACGCACTGCAATCTTTGCCAGTAAATCAACGAAAGTATAACTATCCATCATTGGAACATTCGCGGTTTCCGAATGTTCCTCTTTCAGTCCCACATATTCTATTGTCATGCCCACGTCCTCCCTACATAGACATCCCAACTTATCAGACATCCTTACAGAATCTCACACTTTCTGCTTTGACAACCTGTTTTCCTTCCTCAAACGCATATATATCCTTCACTTGATCTAACCCCTTTACATTACCTCATCCGACCCTAACCCATTCACTCACCAATTCCTTAACCCAGCTTTAACAACTTATCACTAACCCAACCATCCTTCACAAACATTAACTCTAGTGCTATATGACCTTAGATGTCTAGCACATTTATTTTGCTTTTAACCATTAACCATTAACCATTACATTGGTAGTAAGTTTTCAGACTTTTGATATTCATATTCTTTGGAACCACCAAGCTATTAGCTCCTCGAGTTGAAACAAGTAAACATTTATTTTCTCACTAGGCTTTAGAGTGTGGATGCGACTCCTCAGAGAAATAACATAACTTATGGAATACTGATAGTGAAAACTATTTAGATTTTAGCATAAGAAACAAAAATTATACTTAATGTTTCGGTCCACATTACCAAGTATTGATTTTGTAATTCCATAGATGCTACACACACACACACACACACACACACACACACACACACACACACACACACACACACACACACACACACACACACACACACACGATTTCATGTTTCAAGAAATGTGCAGCTATAATTGAAAGGAGGAAATATTGCCTCACCTCCATGGTTTTGGTGTTACCAACACCATGGAGGTGAGGTAGTATTTCCAGGAAATCAAATTTTTAAAATGTCCCACAACAAAATCAGCTAATACTACATGTTTTGTTATCATATGTTTGAAGAAAACAAACGATGAAATGGTTTACATAGTTTAAAAAAAATAGATACAAATACACTTGTTGGGCTTTCATATTCTACCACTCACACTCCTTGTTACAAACAGCCTAGGTTTTTACCTCATTCTATGTTTATGTTGTTTACATTGGTGATATTGCCAGATGGACAAAAGTGGGACCCAGCAAGTGTACTGAAATGTAATTCTACAACTGTACATCCTTCTTAACCCAGGTTTTTCCTGGGTATATCTCTCATCACTTTCCGCATGCACTTGAAGTTTGCTGAAGTAGCC
>NC_061839.1:27977477-27986775 GCF_019202785.1 Penaeus chinensis
CCTAAATCCAGACACCCCAATCTCTACTACAGCCCCAACATCTTCCCCTCTCCCTCCCCGCACTACCCGCAGCAGACAGAATAAACGTTCCACCCCCTCTTCCCCTACCTCACAATCACCTCCACATTCCTTTGCCCCTATTTATCAGACACCAGACTTATCTTCCCCCCTCACAAGAAAGCCTTTATCTCACAAAACTCTACAAGATATCCAGAACTACATAATAGAATCCCAAACTGATACTCATCCACCTTCAAATTCTACAATTCCCGCTCCCTCCACACTCAAAGTGACTGCCGATATCCATCCTCCTCCTACTCATATTCTCCCTACACCCAATCCTCCTACCCCATCCCACCCCTACCTGTATTAACCCTCCCCATCCCCTCCTCATGTCACAAATACCCTCTTCCCCAGACCCTCTACCTCCCGACACCCCTCCTGATACAACACCACCTCCCCAACCTCATTCTTTATCCCACCCTCTAGCACCTTCCCCTTCAAATTCCCCCCCCCAATCCCTTGCCCGTTATTGTCGTGGGGGGGCTTAGGAGGCGGAGACTGGGACCCAATGCTGGGGAACTCCCCAACCTTGGGACTCAGCCCTCGACTCAACAAATTTTGCATGGTCTTTTTTTTTTCCCCCTCCTACTTTTTCCTTTCTGTCCCTTCACCAACCCCTTCTACTATCCACTTCCTAAGGTGTGAGAGCCGTGCTGAAAGGATGAAAGGCTGACTTTGTGCCAGTCCTGAACGGCCTGAGGGAGCCATGGGCACGGTATTCCCCTGCTTGTCTAGCCCTTACCCCTCAAGCGACCCTGAGGGGTGGACCATTTCTCTCCCCAACATACTCCAGGCTTATCATGACCAACAATGAATAACCATTAACCATTAATCATACCATTATTAGAGGCAATTGCCTCTTCATCAAATAGCTCCACCAATTCAAACTCGCCCGATTCCCTGACCCTAGGCTCTCCTTTGACCACGGCTCTGAACACTACAACTAATACCCCCTCCTCAATGCCGACTAGTACAGTATCCACCCTAATCAACACCCCAGGAGACATTTCTACTCCCAACATGCTCAACTTCAACAACTATACCCTCACAACCTTCTTCATCAAAAGTAAAAGTAAAAGTTAAAAGAAAAGACCCGTTACCGGGGGGGAAAGAAGGCGGGAGAGGGGAAGGATAAAGGGGGGGATCGAAAAGATGATTTAGTAAGAGAAAAAAGAGTCGGGGCTTAACCCAACATGCGGGGTAAAAGTTGGGGGGCATAGCTGACCGGGAGGCAGAAAGGAGGATAAAGGCTGGAGAGGGAGGCCCCGCGCCATCTGTGCGCGCGTGGCCCTGGCATGGCGGGATTCGCCTGGCATGAGCGAACTCATTGGTCGGCGAGTCCACATGCCCGGGCTGCGGCGCGCACTTGGCTAACGGGAGGTTGGGAGCAGAGAGGGCGGCCTGCCAGGCGCCATCGGGGCCCCACCGTGCACGGACTTCTCGCCCATGGCAACGGTGGCGCCCTCGGCTAACCGGGAGACTGCGAGGGTGAAATACGAGTGAGATCGCTAATCAGAGGCTATCTCCCACGCCCGCGTCGAGCAGAGATTTCTCCCTGTCGGCGGCAGGACTTCCAGGGAGACGTGCTCTGGCGATCTCACCACGCCTGGATTAGCAACACTGGTCATGACATCTCCTCCCCCACTCGCGCGTTGCCACTCCTTACGGCAAAGGAGCCACGGTCATGGCAGGGTGCAGGCGGCAGATGTCACGTGTCGGAAATCCGAAACCAGTGAGATTGAGGTAAGGATTAGGATGAGGGACGCTTACGCTATGGAAGGATGATGAGATGGGGCGTGGGCGAGGTTGAGGTTACGCACGGAAGAGAGAGAGAGGTGGGGGAAGGGAGTTAAAAACGGGATAGGGCTCTCTTAAGAGGGGTTAATTTATTTAGGAGATTAAAAGGGGGAGTTTTGGAGAAAACATCCACCATAAAAAGTACTAAAAAAACTAGGGGAAACAAAACATAAATGGTAAAAATTTAAAAATCGTAAAAACTTAATAAAATGGAACACAAGAACACAAGTAAAATTAAAAGCTTAAAAAAAGATAGGCAGCAAATTTACGCTGCTCGACATCCGCGCTCGCGATACCCGGCAACAATCGCGCCGGAGCGTGATTGGCCGAGCCGTGGGGAGCGCGGGTGCCGAGTTTATAGTAAAAAGCGCCGAAGCTAATTTAACTTAAGTTTTATAAAAGTATAAGAATTAAAAATACGAACGAAACAAGGGAGGAGGATGGGTGAAAGACGTGAAGGAAGTATGAGAAGCACACAAAGGAAAAGATGATGCTGCCAAGCCAGGAACTGGCCCCTGTTCATCGCCTCGGTCCGGCGAGAAGACATCGCGGCCAGGGCCGCCCTTCTTCTCCTGAAGAAGGCATGGTCTATCCAGACGGGCAACCAAAACGCGAGGTTTGTAGTTGTTGTTTACATAGCCTCCTGCGCCAGGGAGAGGCACAGAAGCATTTCTCGTGATCGTGAGGTGATCGTGGGGACGACACAACTCGTCCCCAGCCCATAGTACAGATCCATGTGGGTGCTTTATTCTGATTGATCTGTAGCTTGTGTGCATTTGTATGCAATGTGGGTCTGAGTGCGTCAACTGCGCCATCCTCCCTTATTACTACCTTACAACCTTCCACCTCCCCATAACACTACCTCCCTCAACACTACTCCCTCTTCCACATGCCCCCGTCCTTCTACTACCCCCATCTCTACAAAATTCTTAAATAATCTATTTAGCCCAGCCGAATGGGACCGATTTTTCGTGATCCCTCCCACAACTTCTCACACTTTCTGCTTTGACAACCTGTTTTCATTCCTCAAATGCATATACATCCTTCATTTGATCTAACCCCTATACATTACCTTACCCAACCTTAACCCATTTACTCGTCAATTCCTTTGCCCAGCTTTGACAACTAATCACTAACTCAACCACCCTTCACTACCATTTACTATAGTGCTACATGACCTTAGATGTCTAGCACATTTCAAATTCTCCAACAAGCACTGCAATCTTTGCCACTAAATCAACGAAAGTATAACAATCCTTCATTGGAACATTCGCGGTTTCCGCTCTCACAGACCTGACCTCCGACATATCCTCTCCTCTTATAACCCATCCATTATATGCCTCCAAGAAACTTTTCTTACACAATATCCAATACCAATCCCCAATTACCATTTTGTTTCTTCCCCACACTCCCTTTATGTCTCGTCTATACTTATCAACCAAAAAACACCTTATGTCATACCTCCCTTTCAAACCACTGTCCCTTTTACAGTTATTCGTATCTTTCTTCGCCACTGGATCACAGTGATTTCAGTCTACTTCTCCCCTTCCCACCCCATTAACTTTGTTGCTTTTGAAAACCTAATTTCCCAACTTCAATCAACTTTCCTCATAGTAGGTGATTTTAACTGCCGCCACACTCTTTGGGGTGATTCTATCACCAACACCCGTGGCCGAGCTCTAGAGCGCTTCCTATCCACAGCTGATCTTATTATTCTAAATACAGATCGCCCCACACACTTTGATACACGCACGCAGTCTTTTTCATGCATTTACCTCTCTCTATGCTCCCCTTCTCTTCATTTAGATTTCCACTGGTCAGTTCTAGACCACTTTCCCTATAGCGACCACTTTCCAGTTCTCCTTTCTCCAACTTCATATGTACCACTTCCCAACTCCCCACGCTGGTGCTTTGATAGAGCTGACTGGCATACTTTCACTTCACTCTCTACTATTCATACCCCTCCATCATCCTTCTCATCCGTATCAGAAATGATAAAAATTTTCATAACTACAGTCCTAAGAGCTGCCCATACAGCTATCCCTCGAACCTCAAGACCCTATACCTCCAAATGTGTTCCATGGTGGAATTCTGATTGCACTAAAGCACTCCGTGTAAAACGTGCAGCCTGGAACAGTTACTGCTACAAACGAGGTACCCCTCATCAACTATCAGCTCTTATCTCCTTTAAAAGAGCATCTGCCTGTTTTCGTCGTACAATCCGAAATAGTAAAGCCAATAGCTGGCGAAATTATGTTTCCTCAATTACATGCTGTACATCTATCTCAAATGTTTGGCGCCGGATACATAAACTATCAGGCAAACATCCCCCCCATCCAGCCCCCGTCCTCCATATTCGAGATACCCTCATCTCTGATCCTCCCGAAGTCGCTAATGAACTAGGTAACTATTTCAGCCAGGTCAGTAGTGGCTCTCACCTTTCTCCACACTTCTCTTCTATTAAAACCATCAGGGAACGTACCCCCATTATCTTCACCTTATCCTCTGCTGAGTCCTATAATGCTCCCTTTTCTTCCTCTGAACTCAATGCTGCCCTAAAAATGTGCCGCAACACTCATGAAGGCCCTGACGGTATTCACTACCGTATGCTCCGACAACTCCCATCTTCCTCATTATCCTTCCTATTAACAACTTACAGCCACATATGGACATCAGGAAATTTTCCTTCTCATTGGCGAGAAGCTCTTATCCTCCCTTTCCTAAAACCCAATAAATCGGGTACCCTCCCTCAAGACTATCGCCCCATCGCACTAACTAGCTGCTTATGCAAACTACTAGAGCGAATGGTTAACTTCCGCTTAATGTGGTATCTTGAATCCCACAATCTTATCTCACCTTCCCAGTTTGGTTTTCGCCGTGCCCGAAGCACAGCTGACCCCCTTGCTCAATTTGAGACATATATTACATCCGCATTTGCATGCCATGAATCCGTACTAGCTATGTTTTTTTACCTAGAAAAAGCATATGATACGACATGGAGGTACCATATTCTCCAACAATTGTCCTCTCTAGGCATATGGGGAAATATGGGTGTCTTCATAAAGTCTTTCCTCTCCCAACGCACTTTCCAGGTCAAAATTGCCTCTGCCACATCATCTTCCTTTCCTCAAATTGAAGGTGTCCCACAAGGCAGTGTGCTTAGTACCACCTTATTCTGTCTTGCTGTAAATGACATTGCCTCAGTTCTACCACCAGGAGCCCGGTCACCACTCTATGTTGATGATTTAACCATCTATGCCTCTGGCATATCCATACCAAATCTCTACCAATTTCTTCAATCTGCAATATCTTCATTATCCTCCTGGGCCACAAACCAAGGCTTCCGCTTTTCTACCTCCAAATCTTTCTCCATTCTTTTCTCTCGCACACGTGTAGGTCCTCTACCTTCACTCTTCTTATATGACACTCCACTTTAACACCATTCCTCTGGTAAATTCTTAGGCGTCATTTTTGACTCCAAACTATCCTGGCGAGACCATATTCTTTACATCAAAGAAAAAGCTCGTCGCCGTCTCCGGATTTTACAAACCCTTTCCCATTTATCCTGGGGCTCAGATCGAAAAACTCTCCTTCATCTTCATGTCACCTTAATCCTCTCCACTCTAGGTTATGGATGCCATATCTACTCCTCTGCCTCAACTTCTATCCTTGCTCACCTTGATACAATCCACCACTGTGGTCTTCGCTTAGCCCTAGGTGCATTCCGCTCCTCCCCAGTTGAGAGCCTGTACACTGAATCAGGCATACCATCTCTCTCTCGACGCCGTGCCCTCCTCTCTCTCCGATGTTATGCTCGATTCCACCAACTTCCCCTCACTAAACTAACTATCCCACGATCCCTACTTCCTACCTTTGCTTCTTATCCACGTTTACCTACTCCTTTCTCCACTCGCATGGATAATCTCCTCTCCCATTCCCCTTTTCCCCATCTCCGACTCCTCCCATTCTCTGTCCATTCAGTCCCTCCATGGCTTATACCTTGCCCCCATATTTGCTCCTCTGTCTACCCTGACCCACCAAAATAAAATATTCCTCCTACTGTCCTTCTCACCCAATTCCTTGACCATGCCTCCACTCATTCCTCCAGTATTCACGTCTACACTGACGACTCGAAAACCACCTCCGGTGCTGGTTTTGCAGTAATCTTCCCAACTCGTACTTTCAAATACCCCCTCCCTCCTGAATCCAGTGTCCTTACTACAGAACTGTATGCTCTCCTTTTTGACTTAAAACACATATACTCACTACCCATTTCTTATACAATTTTTACTGACTCCCGTAACTCATTAACCCTCATAAAGTCAATACACAGGACCAACCCCCTTGTTCGTAAGATCCAGAACTGGTTGTTCTACCTGTCCACACGTCATAAAACAATCAAATTTTGCTGGGTACCCAGCCATGTTGGAATCCCCGGCAATGAACAAGCAGATACTCTAGCACGCTACGCTGCTATGTCCACATCAAACCAACCACGTTTCTCACATATCCCAGCCACGGATTATTACCCACACTTTATGACCTTCTTGTATAATCGATGGCAATCTTTTTGGTCAAGTCTACACACTAATAAATTACATACTGTAAAACTCAATCTCCTCCTGGTCAGCTTCATTCCATCGGAACAGACGTTGGGAGACGGCTCTCGCCCGCTTACGCATTGGCCACACCCGTCTAACACACTCCTATCTAATGTCACAATCCGATCCACCCCTATGTCCCTTATGTAATGTTCCTCTTACAGTTCCACATATTCTATTGTCATGCCCACGTTTTGAAACAGCCCGTACCTCTACTTTCTCCCACCTATTCTCCCTACATAGACATTCCAACTTATCAGACATCCTTACAGAATCTCACACTTTCTGCTTTGACAACCTGTTTTCCTTCCTCAAACGCATATATATCCTTCACTTGATCTAATCCTTTACATTACCTCATCCGACCCTAACCCATTCACTCACCAATCTCTTAACCCAGCTTTAACAACTAATCACTAACCCAAATACCCTTCACTAACATTAACTATAGTGCTACATGACCTTAGATGTCTAGCACATTTATTTTGCCTTTAACCATTAACCATTAACCATTGACCTAGAAAAAGCATATGATACTAAGCCTAAGCCCCCCCAATCTCTTGCCCGTTGTTGTCGTGGGGGGGCTTAGGAGGCGGAGACTGGGACCCAATGCTGGGGAACTCCCCAACCTTGGGACTCAGCCCTCGACTCAACAAATTTTGCATGGTCTTTTTTTTTTTCCCCCCCCTCCTACTTTTTCCTTTCTGTCCCTTCACCAACCCCTTCTACTATCCACTTCCTAAGGTGTGAGAGCCGTGCTGAAAGGACGAAAGGCTGACTTTGTGCCAGTCCTGAACGGCCTGAGGGAGCCATGGGCACGGTATTCCCCTGCTTAAGTTGTCTCCTGGCTTATCATGGCCAACAATGAATAACCATTAACCATCAACCATACCATTATTAGAGGCAATGAGGCTTGCCTCTTCATCAAATAGCTCCACCAATTCAAACTCACCCGATTCCCTGACCCAAGGCTCTCCTTTGACCACGGCTCTGAACACTACAACTAATACCCCCTCCTCAATGCCGACTAGTACAGTATCCACCCTAATCAACACCCCAGGAGACATTTCATGCTCAGTTTCAACAACTATACCCCCACAACCTTCTTCATCAACTACCCCATCCTCCCTTATTACCACCTTACAACCTTATTGTCCACCTCCCCATAACACTACCTCCCTCAACACTACTCCCTCTTCCACATGCCCCCGTCCTTCTACTACCCCCATCTCTACAAAATTCTTAAATAATCTATTTAGCCCAGCCGAATAGGACCGATTTTTCGTGATCCCTCCCACAACTTCTCACACTTTCTGCTTTGACAACCTGTTTTCATTCCTCAAATGCATATACATCCTTCATTTGATCTAACCCCTATACAATACCTTACCCAACCTTAGCCCATTTACTCGTCAATTCATTTGCCCAACTTTGACAACTAATTACTAACTCAACCACCCTTCACTACCATTTACTATAGTGCTACGCACATGTGCAAACTGTGGCGGCCCCCATAATGTATTTTATAGAGGCTGCCCCACCTACAAATTTGAGTCTGAGGTAGCAACTCTCAGATTAAAACTTGGACTCACTCTACGTGAAGCCAGACAGGAAGCACGTCGACAAGGCTTTTCTCTTACCCCCTACTCTAGTAATGTCGCTCACTCTGCCACTCCCCCTACGCCCCTAGCTCCTACACCCTCTCCTTAACCTAACCCCCCTCCATCTAACTTCCCCTCTTCTACCCCCTACCTTCCCCAGTCAAATTCTTTTGCCATCCTAAATCCAGACACTCCAATCTCTACCCAGTCAAATTCTTTTGCCGATATCCATCCTCCTCCTACTCATATTCTCCCTACACCCAATCCTCCTACCCCATCCCAACAAAACCCATTCTCCCCGACTCCAGCCCCAAATATATTAACCCTCCCACCATCCCCTCTATCCCTTCCACTCCCTCCTGGATACACACGTGAATCCCCCATGTCACAAGTACCCTCTTCCCCAGACCCTCTACCTCCCGACACCCCTCCTGATACAACACCACCTCCCCAACCTCATTCTTTATCCCACCCTCTAGCACCTTCCCCTTCAAACTTTCCAACACGCACTGCAATATTTGCCAGTAAATCAACGAAAGTATAACTATCCTTCATTGGAACATTCGCGGTTTCCGAATGTTCCTCTTTCAGTCCCACATATTCTATTGTCATGCCCACGTCCTCCCTACATAGACATCCCAACTTATCAGACATCCTTACAGAATCTCACACTTTCTGCTTTGACAACCTGTTTTCCTTCCTCAAACGCATATGTATCCTTCACTTGATCTAATCCTTTACATTACCTCATCCGACCCTAACCCATTCACTCAACAATCCCTTAACCCAGCTTAACAACTAATCACTAACCCAAACACCCTTCACTAACATTAACTATAGTGCTACATGACCTTAGATGTCTAGCACATTTATTTTGCTTTTAACCATTAACCATTAACCATTGCATTATAAAACCATAATGGTATGGTAATTCATGACATGCTAATGTAAAAGTTATGTAAGCAATTTCTGTATTAGGATATAAATCTTATGTACATCCCTCACCGGGCAACCCCACCAATCCTATGCCTGTTATTGCCATGGGGGGCTCAGGGAAGGAGAAAGGTTCTGGGGAGCACCCTGCCTTAGGCCTCAACTCAACTAATTTTGCACGGCCTTTTTCCATTCCCCTTTTTATCCCCCCCCCCCCATATATTTATATATATATATATATATATATATATATATATATATATTTATATATATATATATATATATATATATTTGTATATATAT
>NC_061839.1:27986875-27994375 GCF_019202785.1 Penaeus chinensis
CACGTCACACGCGAATCAGCATCAAAATAAAGGAAAGAAAAATCAGTTTCGCGGGTTTTTTTCCCCAGGAAGCGGCGAGTCACACGAGCTTCTATGGAGGCGCTTTATCACCCTGGAAAATAAAATGGAAGGCGACCCCGCCACCCCACGCTGAGCCCCGACCCTTTTCCCCCCGAGGAAGTCCCCCGCGCGGCCTCCTGATTTCCGGCGGGGGCTGCGGCGCGCGAGGCCTTTTCGGGCAAGTTTGAACGCGAGGCCGACGCGACGCCATTACGGACTCCTGCGCAGTGGTGAGAGGCAAGGCCCGCACACGGTAAATAGTCACCCCTGTTGGCTAAGCTAGGCTCCTTTATTAATCCTGTAAAGTGCGCTGACGCCGGAAAGACTAGAGCAAGTAAGCGCTGAGAGGCAGGGAGGGGCAGAGAGGAACGCAGCGTCCGCCGCCGCCTTCGCCGCCTGCGCCCGGCGGCCGAGCCCATGGGTACGTCTCCTGTTTTTGGCATGCGCTTCCCTCTGTTCCCTTCTGTGTGCCGCGCCTCGGGCCGGCGTGGCCCGGCCACTGTGTTCGGATTCCCTCCGGGCCACCTTGTTTGTTTGTGAGCTGTTTGTGTAGTTTGGGGGAGGCGAGTGAGCGGACGGGTCCTGAGCCTTGCTTTCCGCCCCAGGATGCCCGTGCCAGGAGGACGCCGAGGGGGGGCGGCGCCCGTGCTGGCCCTCGCCTCCCCTCCTTCCCTCCCCTCCTCTCCTCCTCTCCTCTCCCTTCTCTCCTCCTCTCCTCCTCTCCTCCTCTCCTCCTCTCCTCCTCTCCTCCTCTCCTCCTCTCCTCCTCTCCTCCTCTCCTCCTCTCCTCCTCTCCTCCTCTCCTCCTCTCCTCCTCTCATTCTCTCCTTCTCTCCTTCCCTTTTTCCCTTTTTCCCTTCCTCTCCTCCCCAAAGTAATTTTTGGAAGTACTTTTGCTTAGCTAATCATGAGTTTTGTCCGATGGATCCTCTCACTTGCCACTATCCAAATAAACTGAAATTTTGCCCCAGAAGCCCCCTCTGGCGACAGTTGTCAGCCGGGCAGAGGTGTCAGGGGAAGTGTGAGCCCTAGACATGGAATCTGTCACTACTGTGTCTAATGCCCCCCTCCTGGGGGCTGTCTCCCCCTCCCTTGCCCGTTGCTGTGGGGAGCTGCGGAGGCGGGACGGAGGCCCAAGGTTGGGATAGCCCCAGCCGTGGGCCTCAGCCCTTGCCTCCGTTAACCCAGTGCCGCTGGGGAAAATTAATCAAAAATGGGGGTTAATGTTGCTGAGAGCGATGCTCAGAGCTAGAGCAAAATAGACATTGCCATCTTGTAGAGCATAAAAAATAGAGTAGGAATCAATACAACTTAATCTGCAGCGGCCTCATATTTCCTGGGAAATGACAAGAATGGGCCCCATTCGAGTTTACCGTGCCAGGACCAAAACAAATGTGAAGCATAACTCATTATTGCAATCTATGAAGTAGTCCATGTATTACTACGTGCTTGTGAAAACGATTATTTTGTAGTTACCAGAGTCTGTTTTTCTGAATTCTTGTATTTAATTAATTTTTACTTTTATTAAACTTCTTTTACGTGCATTTGGTAATTATTTACACTATTTTGCACAATAACCCTGTGCACATGCTTTTTTTTCCACCGGTAGATTTGACAGACCGTGAGATGCCATTCGTTCCGAAACAACAGTGAGAGGTGTTACATTTTAAGTGTTTTGCGTCGATTCCGGGTCTTTTTTAAAGCCATATAGAGGATATATAGAACAAATAGATATTAGTACCTATCTCAGCCTGATATTTGAGCCCAACAAGTGCCCCAAATGGTGAAAAAAGTATTAGAAATCAAGGAATTCAGACTATAGACGGAAGCGAAGAAAAGTTTGGTCTTTCGTTATATAAAGGTATGTGGGGGTTCAGAGGGCAGAGCCCCTTGGCTAGGGAATATATAGATTGTATTTTCTTAAAGCCACGGGGTTCAGGGGGCATAGCCCCCTGGCTAGGCGCATATAATTAGGCTAGGCTAGGTTAGGTTTATATATTACTATATGTGCATATAATACCACGGGGGTCCAGGGAATAAGGGAATATATAGATCATAGTGTATATAAGCCACAGGGCTAAGGTTAAGTTGGTTTATTGGTTAGGATGCATTGTACAATTACCACAGGGGATCTGGATTATGTGAAATCCAGTAGATTTTTACCAAACATTTGGTTTGATTCCTGTAGAGTATTTCTAAGATGGCGGGGACGTCTGTAGAGTTTCTCTGGCTGATTTCCATCGTTTTTTGTGCTTTTCGGGACTGAAATTTGGCTCAGGTTTTCGAAAAATTGACTTTTTAACGTTTCATAATCACTTTCTCCGAATTCTGCAGGTTCCTGTTGACATCCAGTGCCATCCATTCCCCCCCTTCAACCCCCGGTTCCCCATGCATACCCCAAGATCGTTGGGTAGAGGAAATATAAAAAAATCTGATTTTGGAACTGGGAGGGAGCATCGCTCTCGGTAACAATTACCAAATGGGGAAAATACTGTCCTCATTTCTTATAATTTCTATGAAATATCTCTTCACATAGATGGCTCTGCTAGTGCTTAGCCACAAAGGAGTCAATTTTACTAGTGCTATGAATATTGGTGGTTATTTTTATCATAAACATTATATTCATTATGATGTTATAATCATTAGTAACAGCAAAATAAACGTAAAATATTTTCATAAGTCAGAGAAAAGGGTAAACGGGCGAGACAGGCAGCACTTGTAATTGGCTTATCGGTGACTTAGTACAAGTGTAGCCATCTACGGGGAAAAACAATCAAACAAGTAACTGGGTTACTTGTTAGCTTACGCGGTCTTCTCCTTTCCTTTTCCTTCTCTTCTCCATCCCCTCCGTCTGTCCACTTATCCAAATTGTTAACTCATTTTAAACTTTTTTGACACAATACTTGATCATAATTTGATGTCTGGCACATTTATTTGTTTTTCCCATCAACCATTCTGGAAATCAACAAACCTCGCCTTATGAATAGAATAACCGTAAATTGTCAATTAATGAATATAACTTCCCACAACCCCCACAATGGAATGGGAAGAGTCCTTTGTGTGTTTAAGGCAAGGTATAGCATACAAGTGACAGGCAGGACCACCTGATGCCTGCTCTGTCAGACACTATCCTGTCATACATGTGTGGAGGATTCTTTGTTATCCAGGGTGGCATTTGGGGGCAGCAGCCCCATGGGGGTTGATTTTATATTGACTAATTTTCTGTATATTAGTAATTCTATGGTACCATTCATGCCCAATCCAGCTATCATGGCCAAGATTATGGGTATTAGGGGATTTCTGCCACATAATTTCAACATATTTGGTTTGTAGTGAGTGAGTTGAACCCATCAATGCCAAAATTGTCACAGTCAGTTATGCTTAGGGAATTCCTAAAAGTCACCCTCCCTTGTTCTCTTCCCCTCGTCAATCATCCTCTTCCTCTTCTCCTCCTCCCACTCCCTGTCTGTCTTCTCCCTTGCCCTCATCCTCATCCCCTCCCTCTCCCTCTCCCTCTCCCTCTCCCTCTCCCTCTCCCTCTCCCTCATCTTCATTCCCTTCTTTTCTTCCCAGTTCATCCTTGCAGGTGTGGTAAAACTTACTAATGCGCCCAAACATTTGTTGCTGTCCTGCATGTGTTTGGTGCTCTGGCAACAGCCAACAAACCTTCACCATGTGTATTTTGACAGGATAATGTCAACTTCAGTGAAAAGTTTAATTTGTAGTCAGTTTAATTGCATCTTGCCAGAATACGTATGATGTGAAATTGCTGATTTTAAATGAGTTGCTGACAGGCACAGTTGCCTGTCACATGATTTCATATTATATGGTGGAAAAAATGTAATATACAACTGATCATAGCAGATTTTAAGTGGGTTTTGAGAATGTACCCAATTTGGTTATGAGGAAAGAAATCCTGTTTTGAATGTGACGCAGTTAGTCAGATTTACCAACGCTTTCCCTGCTCTGGCCAAGTATCAGACAGATGCAGGTGCTTCACCCATCACAGACACTAATGCACATAGCTTGGAAGTATTTGGAATTGCACTGATAGCATTAAGTGGCATTTCAAAGTAGTGGGTCCAAATCACCATAATAACTATTTAGATTATTTTAGTCTAATGTTATATGCAGCTAAAGCATAACAAACAACTAGATGAACTTTGAGAACGATGATTCTTGTCACTGAGACAGCCAATGATTTTGATATTTTAGTTCTGATAACGGGAATACAGCAGGGAAATTATAGGACTAAGATAGATTGAAATAGAATGAATGTAGAACCAAAATCAAACAAGCATCACAAAAAAATGCATAAGATTGGCTAATGTAACTACAAATGTGTTGGCTAATGTAACTACAAATGTGTTGGCTAATGTAACTACAAATGTGTTGGCTAATGTAACTACAAATGTGTTGGCTAATGAAACTACAAATGTGTCAGTTATAATTGAAATTCAACACTCCTAAGTGGTAACTTCGAAAAACTCTACAGACATTTACACCAAAAGATCTGAGCCAGGGGCTCTTTCCCTTGGACCCTGTAAATAGATAGCCTGCCTGGACCCATGGTATTTATACCATACTCTATCCATATAGCCCCTAGTTGGGGGCTTTTTCTGGACCCCATGTTTATACAATATGCCTAACAATACACCAAGCCTAATTGCTAGCCAGGGGGTATAATATGAAATGGTCCTACCATATGATCCCCAACCAGGGGCATCAGAGCAATACACCCAACCTAACTGCCTAGCTAGGGGGCTCCATCCAGTGGATCGCTTTGGGAAACGACACAAAATATATGGGGATACCTACAGCAAATAGAAACTCTAATATCTTTGCATATACTTATAAATTTTCTGGCTGAAGACCAACTACCTTTGTTTAGTGAAACTCAAAACTTTTCATTGCTTCCATCTACTGACTTAATTGCTTGGTTTCTAACCCATTGACGACGGGTGTAGAAAACTAAAAAAACTCTACGCTCTGGCGAACCACGGCAACGCGCCGACTTTGAGCGCGTGAATTCGGTACATCAAGCCGAATCACTGCCTCGGAGCTCTTTGGCGCGCCGCCGCGGCAGACAGCTGCACGCCACATTTCGAGCGTATTGTTATGAAGCCTATAGGCATTTCCTGCACAAATTGAAAATAAAGACACATAAGAGAAAAAAACTTTCTCTTTCTAAGTAGCTCTTCATGTTTACATTGTGAGGTTAAGTACTACTAAGACCAAATAAATCAAGGGGCCAATCATTGTTTTCAGTATGGGAAAACAATGATTAACTCAAAGATCATACTGTGATGGTTACTAATGTCTACTTACTCTGCTTATCCACTATATTGTGGCTCTTAAAAATCGCTTTGGGGAAAATGGGTATGTACATGTAAAGAATTATATAAATAACTTTGAAAACATGTTATGGAAGCATAATAATATTAAAAGAATATGCTAGTTAAATAAATTTGGAAAAGCAAGCATTGATAATCACAAAATCATTTTCACAAAAATATTGTAATACATGAACTACTTGACAGACCTTGATTTATTTGGTCTTAGTAGTACTTAACCTCACAATGTAAACATGAAGAGCTACTTAGAAAGAGAAAGTTTTTTTCTCTTATGTGTCTTTATTTTCAATTTGTGCAGGAAATGCCATGGGTGAAAAGTATTTTGTTCTGTGACAAAAGAATTTACAATGAAAAGGTCACTAAGTGTAATCATTAGAAAGATCATTCAGTAACAGTTTGTTAATCCACATGCATGCCATCTAAGGATATATCATGAAAATGGTTTCATATATTTATATATATATATATATGTATATGTATATATATATGTATATGTGTATATATATATATGTATATGTATATATATATATGTATATGTATATATATATATATATATATATATATATATATATATATATATATATACGTATGTATGCATGTATGTATGTATATGTCTTATAAGTTTATAATACAATGTGAATAGAACATGAAAGTGTATTTATTGATTCTTTTTTGTTCTTTAAATTTTTAAAATATTGCCACTGTACCATGATAACATATCCTGTTTATGTAACAATAGATGCAAGAGACAGATCTGTCCACTAGATATGAGAGAGAGTGAGAAATATGTACTTCTGTATTGGGGAGGGCAACGAGAGGAATGGTATCATTTCAGGGAATTGTTTGTGCTACATTATCATGATTAGTAATTAGAAGGTTAATGTTACCTAGAGCAGTGCATGGAGATAGATCAAAATGGACACTGCCATCTTGTAGAGCATAAAAAATAGAGTAAAAATCAATATAGGTATATCTGCAGCAGCCTCATATTTACCAGGAAATGACAAAAATAGGCTCTGCATCACACCGCTCTGAGACATGTTTACCTTGCAAGAACCAAAACAAATGTGACACGTAACTCATTACTGTGATGTATCAAGTAGTCCATGTATTACTACGTGCTTTTGAGAACAATTATTTTGTAATTACCAGTGTCTGTTTTTCCCAATTCATGTATTTAATGAACTCTTACTTCTACGCGTTTTGATAATTACACTATTTTTGTACAATAACCTTGTTGTACAAAACCTTATTAGGAGAATTCTCTTCTTTATTATATTCATTTACAAGAAAGATCTGCAACCAGGATCTGCATGTATTTTGTATACAGAGGGACAAAGGGGCTCAAGAGGTTGGGGGGTACAGGAAGTGAGTTTAAGGGGTGTAGCTGGAAGAAACTTGCTGAACAGTACCAGAATTGCTTGCTCGTTCTCACAACCTTCCATTGACCATGAAAATCTTATGAAATAAGAGATTGGATGCAAATATGTATAAGGTTGGTTCTCACATCTTCCAGGCATAGCAGGTGAATGATGTATGCAGTAAATATCAACCTTTATAGAAAACAAAAGCCAATTGAAGCATTACAGGAACTATTCTGCCTCTGTAACGTGAGGATACCAACAGCATAAAATGTAATGCATGCACCATGGTAACGACTTGAATGAGCTGTTGTCTTTGGACACAACCAAGTCAGCTGTGGTGTGAATCCAATGTTATTCAGAGGCTAAGGGGCGATGGTGCGGAGATTTATGATTTGGACAAGGAACTTGTCTAAATTTTAATTAAAGGATAATGGTAGATATATTAGACCAAGGTCTATATGAGTAAGGTCTCGTCACTTCAGAATTCTGTGCAGCTTTGGGTGATAAGACCTATGACATCACTTGGAGGTGGCTGAGAATAGGGAGGGGGAGGAGATAATAGAAAACAGTAGGAAACTGAGCAAACAGTAAAGTAATTGGTGATTGGACTGATTTTACAGGCGATGGTTAATAACGATGATTTGTAGGTATTTATCGTATAGTTTACTTGGTTTAGTTAGGTATGTAATAAAGGAGTAAAATGAACAAAGAAGACATGAATG
>NC_061839.1:28016875-28019375 GCF_019202785.1 Penaeus chinensis
AAAACCGTTTTTTCATACTACCCTTCATACTATCCTTTTTCCATGAACTTTTTGAAGGAGAGTGTGTGTGTGTGTGTTTGTATTTGTATTTGTATTTGTATTTGTATTTGTATTTGTATATATGTATATATACACACACACACACACACACACACACACACACACACACACACACACACACACACACACACACACACACACACACACATATATATACATATATATACACACATACATATATATACATATATATACATATACATATATATACATACATATACATATATATACATATACATATATATACATATACCTATATATATATATATATATATATATATATATAAACATATTTTTATACATATATATACACATATATATACATACATACATATTTATACATATATATATATACATATATATATACATACATATATACATATATATACATATATATACATATATAGATATACATATATATAAATACATATATATACATATATATATATATAAAAATATATATATATATAAATATATATATATAAATATATATATATAAAAATATATATATATATATAAATATATATATACATATATATACATATATATACATATATATACATATATATACATATATATATATATACATATGTATATGTATAGACACGCACACACAATCACACATATTCATATACATATGTATATAAAATACACAAACAAATAAAACTAATAAAATGCCTGACCAAATTTAACCCTTCCCTGCAAAGCATTTTTCTTGGTGTTCTTAAAGAAAATCACATTTTCTAAGAATCATTGAGGAACTTAAGTTACAGGCATACTGAATGATTAAAGGTGTCAATTAGATCATTTATAACCTATTTAAACATCTTTCACTTAACCCGGGTGTAGAAAACTAAAAAAAAGAAGAAAACTACACTCTGGGGAACCACGGCAATAGGCCGACTTTGAGTGCGTGAGTTCGGTACATCAAGCTGAATCTCTGCCTCGGAGCACTTTGGCGCGCAACCGCGGCGGACAGCCGCATGCCACATTTCGAGCGTATTGTTATGACGCCTATAGTCGTGACCCGTTGGGGAGGGGTTAAAGAAATTCCTCGAATATCTGGTAAAGCCTCCTTTTGCCTTTTATCACTGCATTAATTCTCCGTTCTATACTTTCATTTAACTTTGTTATTTAGTCAGTAGAAATCATATTCCACTCTGTTTACCCTCTCCCATAGATGATCATTGTTTTTAAACACTGCAGACTCAATTTTCTTTGGTATATAGTCATTCCAAATCTGGGCCATTCCAAATCTGTCAGCTTATTTTTGGCCTTCCAGGTCTTAACAGTCTTTGCAGTGTGGCAGGGAGCATTTTCCTGCTGGAATACTAATTAACAATCCTCTTTAAGTCCAATATATGAAGCTGATCCCATGAGGGGAGCCCGACCTGTGTCAACTAATGCCGACTCGCTAATGTGTGTCGGCTGGTGTTGACTCAGTTCAGCTCATTCCTTACCACTATGGTGCCCAACCACAGCATTAACCTCCAGGCAACAATTGCAATTTCTCGTGCCTGGGTGGGGCACGAACCGCCGATCCGTCGGATGAGAGGCCGACACGTTACCACTGTACTAGTCCAGAGGCTAATTACAGATGGAACTGCACAGTATTTTTAGGTTTCTCTGTAATACTGATACAGGCCCTCACTTGTTACGCAAAATCTACTCTCACCACTTAAAAGTATGTTTTCCTTTGTTGAAACCTTTGTGCAATTACCCATTCCAGTGTTTTCTTCCTTGCCTTTTCAGTAAGTAATGGCTTCTTGGCCCTCTACCTTAAACCACTCTCCAGAAGTCTTCTGACTGTCCTGCTACTCAAGTATATGTCAAAATTATTCTTGAGTTCATTGGCTAATGTCTTCCTTCTGTCTCATAAGGCAGCCTTTATAATGACTCGTCTCTTTGTTGTCATCCTTTTCCTGCCTCTGCCTTCCCTGTCTTTCGACGCCAGAGCGCATGGAGCAGGGCGTTCAGCTTGATGTTGTGGACTCCCATGCCCAGTTTATTATGCTCAGGGATTTCTGTTCACCTGGCAAAGATGGGTTAATTATATGCACAGTAGACCTTGGTACTTTTAACCTTTCAGCAATTTTATTGCAGTTGTAGCCTTCTTCATGAAGAACAACTACTCTCACCCTGTCTTCCATACTCAGTCAAGGAAAAGGGCCATACTCTATAACAAAAGTCAACTTAAATTGGGCCTAAGGAATCAAATATTGTTTTTTAATGATGAGTTTTTAACCCATTCCCGACGGGTCACGCCCTGAGGTGTCATAAGAAACCACTTGATCTGTGGCATGTGGCTGTATGCCATGGCGACAAACCAATGCACCCTGAGCCGGTGATTCAGCTTGATGTATCAAACTCCCACGCTCAAAGTCGGCGCGTTGCCATTGATCCCAAAAGCGGTAATTTTTTTTTTTTTTTTTTTTTTTTT
>NC_061839.1:28024375-28031875 GCF_019202785.1 Penaeus chinensis
CAAACGACACATTGGGGTTCTCTTGGAGTCGGCTCCTCAAGAGAAAAACTAGAATGCAATAAACACATTTATCAGCTTATTATGCTCTTGGCTGTGACTTAAATATTTGTTAGGTAATAAGATTAAAAAGAGGCTTTAAGCCTGCTTTTAACCCAATGGCGACGGGTCACGGCTATCGCCGTCATAACAATACGCCCGATTTGAGGCGTGCGGCTGTCCGCAGCGGCGCCGCGCCAAAACGCCCCGAGGCAATGATTCGGCTTGATGTACCGAATTCACACGCTCAGAGTCGGCGCGCTGCCGCCGTTCGCCAGAGCGTAGAGTTTTTTTTTATTTTCTATACCCGACGCCATTGGGTTAAGGGTTGTATCTCCTCAGTGACCACAGCCAGGACCAAACAAACAAACAGTTGATAGGGCACCCAACTTACAGCAGGCTCAGCCATGCATAATATGATAGGATGCCATTAGTGTGAAGGATAGTCTAGAATGCCTTGTGAGTGGCCACTACCCTGGAATGTGTTAAAACTCTTTTGGAGCTTATCCTGAACTATCCAGAGTTACACCATTTTACAGTAAACCAGAAAAAAAAAAAAAAAAAAAAAAAAAGCTAAGCTAAGCTCTGGCAAACCACAGCAATGCGCCGACTTTGAGCGCGGGAGTTCGGTACATCAAGCTGAATCACCGCCTCGGAGCGTTTTGGCGCGCCACCGCGGCGTACAGCCACACGCCACATTTTGAACGGTTTGTTTTCACGTCTATAGACGTGACCCGTCAGGAAGAGGTTAAAGACACTCCCATGATATCCCCTTGTTATGGTTAGCTCCTTGGATCCGGTTGCTTCCCAGCAATCACATGGCCCAAATCTGGCTTATATGAACGGACACTGCTGGGTGTGGTGGTGTCAAGACTCTATGCCTCTTTGCAATGTTATTTTCTCTTTCTGCATAAGTCTTATTAGTTTTTTTGCCATTTTATGTTGATATTTGTCATTTGATTTGCTTCATCCAGATGGTAATATACAGTTTTCCTTGCACAAACTCATCTAGGTAGTCTATAACTTGGTGCAAAAATAATAAAAAATTTCCTGTAATACAACCTGCACCACCAGTCACAGTAGCCAGGAATAGTATTGAACTGGCATCCTCCCTAGAGCCAGTGCTCTTCCAGTCATTGCTCAAGGACACGACAGTCCACACTTATTTATTGATAGAAATAATGGAAAATCCCTCTCTAAGCGCCATGCGAGTCCAATCCCCTCCAAGAGGTTTGTGTACTTGTGGCAAGTCTTTCTCGTCACCCCAAATTTCAGGTGAAGCCTCCGGAGTCGGTGACACCGAGAGATTTCTGATACCTTGATTGAGGTGTTAAATAACTATATATTCTTTGTTTGTATTTTTTATTTAATGTATGATCTCTTCCTTTTGCAGGCGAGGGACAGATGAAGCGGATTTAGTACCAGCAAGGCAGGCAAATGTTCGTTGTCCACAAGTTGTCATCAAATTCTACGAAGAGAGGCTTACCTGGCATTCGTCAACCAATGATGAGGAAGAAGGCAATCATGAGGCTGATTAGATTATATTTTTTTAATGTTAAGACCTCTCTTCTTCTTTCAAGTAGGCAATTATCTAAGGGATCATAATGGATCTTAATGGTGTACTAGTTAGTGTTTAGATATAAGTAGGAGAGTAAAGTACATGTGTCTTCATCAATTTTCTTTAAAGAATAGGAGTAGGATCATCTGATAATCACTTATACCTGCGAGTTACAGAAGTCATTTTTATATAAAGTCATGATGTTGCTTTTCCTTATTTTTGCAAGTAGAGATTTTTTGTAATAGGTCTGAAAATATTTTTTATTTTCAAGTGTGAAATATAGATTGTACAACTATTTCACTTAAGGGTCCATGTCATGTGAATTTTTTGTTTCAGTAATTGTAGAGTAATTGGCTTGTGGATTTTCTGTAAACCTGTGATTTTTTTCCCTTTCCACTTATATGTAGGTGTTGCTAAGTAAACTTTTTTTTTTTATTATAATTTTGTCTTCCCTTTTGAAATCTATAGTCATACCAATCTCAACTGTAAAACAGTGTAAAATGTTACCATGTATAGTTTCTTCATTTTGTTAGGTTGATTATTTTGCATTTGTTCCTAATCACCATTCCCCAAGCAAGTATGTGAGTGCAGGAAGCATGTTTGTTTCTCTTGGTGCACTGCTTTCCAGTTTTAAAATTCCTTTCTCTTCCATTAAGGAGAAAATCTGGCTAACTAAAGGAAATTAGTCCCATAAAAAGTAGGTGGCACTGAAACAAGTATGCCTGAAAGTACCTCTCTATAGAGATGTTACTTAGATGGAGATTTGTTTTATTTTTGTCTATATTACTAAAAAAAAAAAAAAAAAAAAAAAAAAAAAAAAAAAAATCCATGGAGCTCACTAGGGCAGGAAGGCATTTTTTCAGTGCAGATATGCTGGAAATGTAACTCACTCTTTTTTATATACGACATCCAAGGGAAGTAGTGTATGAATTGACAAAGGATTTGTGCATTGAGCATTTTATGTAAAGTCCATTGTTTCCATTTCATTGTACAGTTTGTTTTATTGAAGAAAGAGTCTGCTAGAGTAACCGTCCTCTCCATCGACATGTTACATCTATTATGGAGAGGTTCTAGTTATTTAGTCCCCTTGTAACCACAGTACAAAAGTGGTTCTCTAGTTGACATGATTAGTTTATTGCTTGGAAATAAAGTAGTTAAGTCTCTAGTGATTTTTAAAACCTTCCTAGCAAAAGAAAAAAAAAAAGCTAAATCTTAGGGAGTTCAGATCTTTGCATAATGCATAGGAAATTATAACATTGAATAGAATACCAAGCTTAGGAAAGGTGAAGGTGCATCTGTAGATCAGGCTTTAATTTCCCTGCTGAATTTTTATTATTGTACCTGGGATTACCCTTCGATTAATAAGTAGTAAAGGCCTGGATTTTACAAAACATTTTGTAGAGCCTCCTTTTCAGATTTATTTTCTTCTTTAAGGCATTTGGATCATATAACTTTCTAACCAAAAACTGAGCATTCAAATATAAAAAGAAAAACTTGAATCGGCAAAGATAAAGCTATGCACATTGTTAACCACTGACCCTGGATGATAAAAATACATGTCATGTCCACTGTGATATTTTAGTTAATTAACAAAGAGTCGATCATATGTTTTACCTGTCTTTCCTGTGTCTTTGATTTTAATTTTTTTTTCTGTTATTGTTTTTTTAATAACATTACTATAATCATAATGTCAATAATAATTGATAATAATAGCATTAGAATGTCAATAATAATTGATGATAATAGCATTAGAAGAAGAAAAATCTTGCAAATTTAACAAATGTGGGAATCGGGCACAATCACTCGGGCCTACAAACTGACTCCTTATTGGGGACTGAGCATTGTGGAGCCATCTTTGTGCAGCAAAATTAACTAAAAAGCTACAGCGGAGAGAACACAAACGGCAAATGGGTTAAAGTATCCTGACATTTGATATGATGAAGAACTTATACACATGTGAAGGACCAGCATTCTATTCAAATTAAATATACTTTGTCCTGTAAGGTAAACTGTATCAAAGTTAGTCTTTATTAACCTAATTGGCACAGATGGCAAAAATACATGCCTTACTCACTGTAATATAAGTTCATTTAATGTATTTACCTGTAGATGGCTCTACAACTGCTCAGTCACAAAGGGGTCAATAATTAGTCCTATGATTTTAATAATAATTTAAGAAGAATAAGGCTGTATCAATAGTATTAGAAAAAAAAAAAAAAAAACATTTTCCCAGAATTACAAGAAGTGGGGAAGTAAGGAACTGTCACTAGGGCCTACTGATAGACTCCTTGCTGACTGACCACATGTGGAACCATCTATGTAACAAAGTTCATAAAAAAAACTACAGGGGACAGTACATAAATCAGTAGACATTGGGATATAAGGGAAGTTTGAGATGGGACTTTAAAAATGGACAGCTTTTATATGTTGGTACTTTTGTACTATATGAAGGCACACCCTCTTTTGTTAGCATTTTGTGTAAGCATTATAGAAAAACATGTCAAACCCAAAAGCTGATACTTTCATACTGACAACTAATGCATGATAAAAGAATGCTACAGTGCCGTTAAGATGCAGATATTTTTATAATACAAATATTCCTCTACAATGGTGAATGTGATTGTGGAAAAAATGTGAGTAAGGACTGTAATTTTGATACAAGAACGAACAAGTCAAAGGGTAGCTGAAAATTTTTATAAAACATTTTACTCAGGGCATATATTTACAACCATAATATCATTTTTAGAAACTAGACAATCCTTATCTTGTCCATCTCAGTATGGTGGATGACTAGCCTGGAATGGCTATTTATGGAAGGAACTAGTCATTTTTTATCCCCCCTCACAGCTCTGACAGCACTCTCCTCTTCCAGAATACCTCCAAAAACCAGTAGGCAAACTTTACTTCGTCTCGTCACAGTTACATCCGAAAGTCAAGCTAAAGCATTAATCCTGACAGACTTCATTGGCAAACCCATTCCTGTCCAACATCTTCCCACCCCCAATACTTGGCCACACTCGCCTGCCTCATAGACCATGGTGCAGTGTCAGTACAATGCTACATCATTCCCCCTAGAGGCCATTCTAAGTCCCCCACCAATATTGCCAAGATTACTTGACCTCCCTTTTAATGTTTACATAGGCAGAGAATCCCTCCCTATCCGACCATATCAATTTCCCCCTCCCCCCACATCAATGTCAGAATTGTTGGCGTCTAGGCCATCTTGCCAAACACTGTCGTTCCACAGCCTGAGGCCCTCCATGTGCCCAACCTGGTCATAATCGATCAAACTGCTGTGCACAATCACGCATACGTGCCAGTTGTGGTGGCCCCCATAATGTACTATATAGGGTCAAACCCACCTACAAGCTTGAGTCTGAGATGGTAATTATCAGATTCAGACTTGGCTTCACTCTGTGCGAAGCCAGACAGACATTCTTACTTCTACCCCTACCTCCCCCAGTCAAATTCTTTTGCCATTCTAAATCCAGACACTAATATCTACCGTTCTCGCCTCCTTTCCCTCTTTGTACTACCTGCAGCAGACAGTCTAAACGTTCCACCCCTTCTAATACCACACACTCATATCCACCTACTTCTGCCTTTAGTCCTCAGACACCAATCTCTTCTTCCCCTTGTAAGAAAACCTTCGTTTCTCAAAACTCCCCAACCTACTCTACTACAGAAACTATTGAAGATATTCGAAGCTATCTGCTCGAATCCCAAATCGATACACAAAACCCTCATCCACCCTCCAATATCACCGGTATCCATTCTCCTCCTCATATTCCTCCTACAACCCTTCCTCCTACTTTCTCCCAACACACCCCATCCCCCCAGCTTCATCTGCATTAACCCACCACCCATCAACATTCCCTCCTCCTCACTCTTTATGTCTCATCTATACTTATCCATCAGAAATTACTATATGTTTTACCTCCTTTTCAAACCACTGTCTTTGCACAGTTATTGGCATCTTTCTTTGCCTCTGGACCACAGCTATTTCAGTCTACTTCTCCGCTGACTCTAATTTCCCAACTCCAGCCACCTTTCCTTATAATTGGTGATTTTAATTGCCGTCACACTCTTTGGGGTGATTCTACCACTACCTTCCGTGGCCGATCCCTAGAACGCTTCCTCTCCACAACTGACCTTGTTATTCTTAATTCAGATCGCCCCACACACTTTGACATGCACACGCAATTGTTTCCATACTCTGACTTCTCTCTGTGCTCCACTTCTCTCCATTTAGACTTCCATTGGTCAGTTCTTGAACACGCCTGAGAGTGAGCTTCCGGGCTAGTACAGTGATAACGTGTCGGCCTCTCATCCGAGGGGTCGGCGGTTCGCGCCCCGCCCAGGCGCGAAAAGTTGCAATTGTCGCCTGGAGGTTATTACTATGGCTGGGCAGTGTCCTTACTACAGAACTGTATGCTCTCCTTTTTGCCTTAAAACACATATACTCACTACCCTCTTCCTCTTATACAATTTTTACTGACTCCCGTAACTCATTAACCCTCAAAGTCAATACACACGACCAACCCCCTTGTTTGTAAGATCCAGAACTGGTTGTTCTACCTGTCCACACGTCATAAAACAATCAAATTTTGCTGGGTACCCAGCCATGTTGGAATCCCCGGCAATGAACAGACAGATACTCTAGCACGCTACGCTGCTATGTCCACATCAAACCAACCACGTTTCTCACATATCCCAGCCACGGATTATTACCCACACTTTAAGACCTTCTTGTATAATCGATGGCAATCTTTTTGGTCAAGTCTCCACACTAATAAATTACATACTGTAAAACTGTCAATCTCCTCCTGGTCAGCTCCATTCCATCGGAACAGACGTTGGGAGACGGCCCTCGCCCGCTTACGCATTGGCCACACCCGTCTAACACACTCCTATCTAATGTCACAATCCGATCCACCCCTATGTCCCTTATGTAATGTTCCTCTTTCAGCCCCACATATTATATTGTCATGCCCACGTTTTGAAGCAGCCCGTACCTCTACTTTCTCCCACCTATCCTCCCTACATAGACATCCCAACTTATCAGACATCCTTACAGAATCTCACACTTTCTGCTTTGACAACCTGTTTTCCTTCCTCAAGCGCATATGTATCCTTCACTTGATCTAATCCTTTACATTACCTCATCCGACCCTAACCCATTCACTCAACAATCCCTTAACCCAGCTTAACAACTAATCACTAACCCAAACACCCTTCACTAACATTAACTATAGTGCTACATGACCTTAGATGTCTAGCACATTTATTTTGCCTTTAACTATTAACAATTAACCATTATGGCTGGGCACCACGGCGGGTAAGTACGAAGCCGAGTCAACACGTTAGCGAGTCGACATTAGTCGTCACACGCCGGTTTCCCCTCATTGGCAAAGTTGACCATTCTGAAAATCCACAAACAAAACCAAAAGCCAAAAAATTTCCCTACTCGCTATATTTGGAATACGCCGCTGATGATCTTAATGTTGAATCGGCAGAATTTGTTTCAATAAATGATAGATAACCTCGCTTTTCCTTCCTTGTCCTCTCTTCTCACCTGTCGGACAACTCACGGAGGCCTTCCACCTTTTCGACTGACAATTTGTTCTTTCTCAGAGGAATAGATACCTCTGCCCCTTCTTATGTCCTTCCCCCCCAAGCTTTTGCCCGTTGTTGTCGTGGGGGGGCTTAGGAGACGAAGACTGAGACCCAATGATGGGGAACTCCCCAACCTTGGGACTCAGCCATCGACTCAACTAATTTTGCATGGCCTTTTTTCCCACTCATACTTTTCGTTTCATTTTCTCCACCAATCCCTTCTACTATTCACCTCCTAAGGTGTGAGTGCCGTGCTGAAAGGATGAAAGGCTGACTTTATGTCAGTCCTG
>NC_061839.1:28036875-28044375 GCF_019202785.1 Penaeus chinensis
ATCAGCGTATGAAATATAATCATACGTATATGCACTTCTGATACTCAAGCCTATGCTCAGGATTATACCCTGGTGCAGTGAGCAGGCCCATGCGTTGCTACTCATAAGCCCACACTAGGCTGGAGGGCTTACCAGTGGCATCCCGGCTAAACATTCCCTCTCACACCAAGATACACCTAAGCCGGTAGGGAGGGGGGGGGGGTAACTCGGCTAAATACCCCTCAATCAAAAAACATGACTGCACAAACAGAGCAACGGCCCTCATTCCTCGGAGGCGAAGGAGCCCCTGCTTATGGCGGCGATCAGGATCGCTCCGGAGCAAAGGATGTTAAAAATCTCTGGTTAAAGACCACGTTGATGAACCTTTGAACATATAATATAAGGACAATAAAACTAAACAATAGGTACAACTTAAAGATTGTTCAAGACCATGCTCCAACCTGCAGCCACAGTGATGAAGAGCTTCTATGAAGATGTTCATTTAGCCAGCAAGAGAGTAAAAATCAATTTCAGAATAATTATGGGAGATTTTAATAGCAGAATAGGTAAAAAGACAGAAGGAGAAACCGTAGTGGGGAATCACGGATTAGGCACTAGGAATGAGTGAGGACAAATGCTAGTCGATTTTGCGGAGGCTCGATTTCTAAGTATTATGAATACATTCTTCGAAAAAAGACTACAGTGGAAGTGGACATGGAAGTCGCCATCGGACATCAAAAACGAAATTGACTTCATAATTTCAAATAGACGCAATATAATAAAAAATGCGGAAGTTATTAATAAAGTGATCAAATATATGCAATAAAGAAACCAGACTTGAGAAGTGACATATGCTAAGAATGGAATCAGTGGTGGAAGACTTTTACAGGGACCTATACAACTTAAGTGAACAGCCACGATAAAAGCAAACGCGGTAACTAGAGACGTACCTAACATCACAACAGAAGAAATAAAAAGAGAGGGAAAACGCGAGGTGAAGACTGAATTAGTTAATCGTTTCAGTGAAACTAACCAATTTTTTTAACAAATGCCTTCTCAACGGAAAACAAACCGAAAGCCTAGAAAAATGCAACAACTATTTTGATACATAAAGGGGATAGAAAGGTTCTAAAAAAAACTACCGACCCATAAGTCTCCTTTCAGTTACAAACTGTTCACAAAAGTCATCACATCTCTGACAACAACAGCCCACATCCACACGCTCACCCAAATAAGATAAAAAAAATAAACGGGTATGAGAAGCCCCTCTGTATGGCATTCATTGATTACGAAAATGCACTTGACAAATACCAGCAGTACTAGAAGCTATTCGAAGACAGGGAGTAGAGGAGGTATATTGTATATTCGTATATATGGGGCAGCAACCATTAAGCTCCACACGGAAACCGATTAAATACTAATTAAAAAGGGTGTTAGACAGGGCGACACCATCTCACCAAAACTGTTTACAGCTTGTCTTGAGGAAATATTCAAGAAGCTAGAATGGAACGGAAAGGGTATCAAAATAGGAGACAAATACCTAAACAATCTAAGATTTGCAGACGATATCGTTTTCTTCAGTGAATCTGCAAATGAAACAATTAATAAGATCATTTTCAACTGCAGAGTTTAATTCGAACAGATACATGTACAAAGCGAAGCGCTAGAGGTAGTGGTATACCTAGGCAACTTGTACAGATAACCACATCTAGTGAAGAGGGAATCAAGCGATGCATCAGTCTAGGCTGGAGCGCCTTCGGCTGACATAGTAGCATACTAAGAGGCTCCTTGCCATTATGTCTAAAAAGAACCCATCACCCAGGCCTGTACTCAAATCAGACTGAGATGGGAGCACAAGCTGGGCCAGCCAAAACTGCAGCTGCTCCCAGGACCAAAGCCCAGAATCCATGAAGGGTGGTCTGAAACAACCTAGGCCGGAGACAGACTCTGAGGGAGAGTCTGGACTCCCTAGGTATTTCCAACTCTCTGGTGAGAGCATTGATTGTCAATCCGGGTTGCCTGAGACCAGGGCATGATCATTGTCCCTGAAGATGAAGCTTCCCTGAATTTCCTGCAGGAAACGAAGGAGTTTAAAAGTGGGAGGAAAGTGTGTCTCTTACCACTGAATCCCGAAGATAGGAGAGTCAAGATGGTGCTACTCAGCTTTCAGCATGATGTGGATATAATCACGCTCATAGGTCGTGGGGGCTTCCCGAATGTCGAAAGGGAAGAACCCAACCACTACCCTTGATTTGGGTAACTGGGGCTCCTACAACCTCAGAACCTATATGCCTGAGCCACTACGGCATTTCAAGTGCCAGATATATGGTTACCACCAGGCTTGCTGTAAGGCCAACCCTAAATATGGTGTCTTAGCAAGGCACACAATACCGAGGTGTGCTTTAAGGCACACAAGGAAGGCCAAAGGGACACAACAGCCAAATGTCCCAACTGTGCCAAGAGGTATCATGCCTGGAGCCTGGCTTGTTCTGTTAGGAAGGAGGCGGCTCTCAGGCGACAGGAGGTTGCTAAAACCCATGTCTGGGGACAGAGCAAAAGGGAAAGGGCTCCTCGACCGCCTGAGAGGAAGGAACACCTCCCCAGCCGACACCGGATACCTCCAGTAAAAAAGAGTTTCCGGCCATCACAAGTGTGCCGAAAAAGAACCAGAGGAATAAAGGTTCAAAGAGCACTGCAAAAGCCTCTGCAGGACACGGTCATCCTTTGATGAGGGAGATATGGCTCTCCTGTTGACTGCTGTAGTCACTGCAGTAGCAACAGCTTTGTAGCAACAGAATGTTGCAGCCCTGAAAGGGAGGAAGTTGGACAGAGCCAAACCAGCCCCTACTCCCCCTCAGGATTAAACTTCATACTCCAATCCTAGCCAAGCCCTCACAGGCATAGCCAGAACAGGCTGAATCTGTTACCCAGGTAAAGCCAGCAAAGGAAGAAGACACACAGGCCAAACTTGAAAAGAGAAAAACCCAGCTAACAAAAGTCAGAGCTACCAAAGGCTCTCCACCTCCCAGTGGACCCACGGATAGCCCGACGAACAGCCCAAAAACTGATGGCGATCCCTCAATTGCCGAGGACTTCATAATGGAGTTGTCAGTCTCCGGCATATCAGATACCACCATTGACTGAATCCTAATATAAAGACGTCTTAGATATAGCTTACACCAAGTAACATCATATATATATATATATATATATATATATATATATGTATATATATGCATATATATATACATATACCTATACATTTACATATATATATATATATATATACATATATATATATATATATATATATATATATATATATATATATATGCATATATATATATATATATATATATATATGTATATATATATATATATATATATATATATATATGTATGTATGTATGTATGTATATATATGCATATATATAAATATATATATATGCATATATATATATATATATATATATATACACACACACACACACACACACACAATCCTTTGCCCGTTTTTTCCACTCATACTTTTCGTTTCAGTCTCTTCACCAATCCCTTCTACTATCCACCTCCTAAGGTGTGACTTTATGTCAGTCCTGAACAGCCTGAGGGAGCCATGGGCACGGTATACCCCTGCCTTACCTGGCCCTTACCCCTCAAGGGGACCCTGAGGGGTGGAATGTTTTTTTCTCCCCAACATACCCCAGGCTTATCATGGCCAATGAAGAAGACGTAATCCCACTTTTAGGGGCAATGAGACTTGCCCCTTCATCAAATAGCCCCAATCCCGGCTCACCTTTGACTACGGCTCCGAACACTGCAACAACTACCCCCTCCTCAATGCCTACTAGTACAGTATCAACCATAATCAACAACCAACCCCCAGGATAATTTCTACTCTCCCAACATGCTCAACTTTAACACCTTTACTCTCACAACCTTCTTCATCAACCACCCCATCTCCCCTTATTACTACTTTACAATCTTATTGCCCACCTCCCCATAACACTACCCCCCTCAACACTACTCCCTCCTCCACACGTCCCCGCCCTTCTACTAACCCCACCTCTACAAGAATCCTAAATACTCTATTTAGCCCAGCCAAATGGGACCGATTTTTTGTGATCCCTCCCCCAGCTCCCTACTCTAAAAACACCCTCCTCTTCCAGCAATGCCTCCAAAAAATAGTATGCAAAGTTTCTTTCCGTAGCCGACGCGACCACTCCCGTCTCGTCACAGTAACATCTGAAAACCAAGCTATAGCATTAACAAAACTAACTGATGTATATGGTAATCCCATCCCTACAGAACCTTATCCAACCTTCAATACTTGCACCGGAACTGTCTCTATCTCCCCAACAGATTGCCCAATCTATGACAAAGAATGGTTAGATTGTGGAGAGGACTTACTCGCTTGTCTCACAGACTATGATGCAACATAGGTACAATACTACTCCATTCCTCCCAGAGGAAATCGTAAGAAATCCATCAACATTGCCAAAATTACTTTCCGTAGACATGACCTTCCCTTTAATGTTTACATAGGTGGGGAATCCCTACCTGTCCGACCATACCAACCTCCTCCTCGTCAGTGCCAAAATTGTTGGCGTTTAGGACACCCAGCCGTGTGCCCAACCTGGCCATACTCGATCAAACTGCTCTGCACAATCACGCACATGTGCAAACTGTGGCGGCCCCCATAATGTATTTCATAGAGGCTGCCCCACCTACAAATTTGAATCTGAGGTAGCAACTCTCAGATTCAGACTTGGACTCACTCTACGTGAAGCCAGACAGGAAGCACGTCGACGAGGTTTTTCTCTTACCCCCTACTCCAGTAATGACGCCAATCCCCCTACCTCCCAAGCTCCTACACCCTTTCCTAAACCTAACCTCCCTCCATCTAACTTCCCCTCTTCTACCTCCTACCTTCCCCAGTCAAATTCTTTTGCCATCCTAAACCCAGACACTCCAATCTCTACCCAATCAAATTCTTTTGCCATCCTAAATCCAGACACTCCAATCTCTACTACAGCCCCAACACCTTTCCCTCTCCCTCCCCGCACTCCCGGCAGCAGACAGAATAAACATTCCACCCCCTCTTCCCCTACCCCACAATTACCTCCACCTTCCTTTGCCCCTATTCTTCAGACACCAGACTTCTCTTCCCCCCCTCACAAGAAAACCTTTATTCACAAAACTCCCCAACCAACTCCACTACAGAAACTCTTGAAGATATTCAGAACTACATAATCGAGTCCCAAACTGATACCCATCCACCTTCAAATTCTATAACTCCAGCTCCCTCCACACTCAAAGTGACTGCCGATATCCATCCTCCTCCTACTCATATTCTCCCAACACCCAATCCTCCTACCCCATCCCAACAAAACCCATCCCCCCCGACTCCAGCCCCACCTACATTAACCCTACCACCATCCCCTCTATCCCTTCCACTCCCTCCTGGATACACACGTGAATCCCTTATGTCACAAGTACCCTCTTCCCCAGACCCTCTACCTCCCGACACCCCTCATTCTATATCCCACCCTTTAGCACTTTCCCCTTCAAATACTCCAACACGTACTACAATCGTTATCACTAAATCAACGAAAGTATAACTATCCTTCATTTGAACATTTGAAGTTTCCGCTCTCACAGACCTGACCTCCGTCATATCCTCTCCTCTTATGACCCATCCATTATATGCCTTCAAGAAACTTTTCTTACACATTCTCCAATACCAATCCCCAATTACCATTTTGTTTCTTCCCCACACTCCCTTTATGTCTCGTCCATACTTATCAACCAGAAAACACCTTATGTCATACCTCCCTTTCAAACCACTGTCCCTTTTACAGTTTTTCGTATCTTTCTTCGCCGCTGGATCACATTGATTTCAGTCTACTTCTCCCCTTCCCACCCCATTAACTTTGTTGCTTTTGAAAACCTAATTTCCCAACTTCAATCAACTTTCCTCATAGTAGGTGATTTTAACTGCCGCCACACTCTTTGGGGTGATTCTATCACCAACACCCGTGGCCGAGCTCTAGAGCGCTTCCTATCCACAGCTGATCTTATTATTCTAAATACAGATCGCCCCACACACTTTGATACACGCACGCAGTCTTTTTCATGCATTGACCTCTCTCTATGCTCCCCTTCTCTTCATTTAGATTTCCACTGGTCAGTTCTAGACCACTTTCCCTATAGTGACCACTGTCCAGTTCTCCTTTCTCCAACTTCATATGTACCACTTCCTAACTCCCCACGCTGGTGTTTGATAGAGCCGACAGACGTACTTTCACTTCACTCTCTGCTATTCATACCCTTTCATCCTCCCTCTCATCCGTATCAGAAATGATACAATTTTTCATAACTACAGTCCTAAGAGCTGCCCATACAGCTATCCCTCGAACCTCAAGACTCTATACCTCCAAATGTGTTCCATGGTGGAATTCTGATTGCACTAAAGCACTCTGTGTAAAACGTGCAGCCTGGAACAGTTACCGCTACAAACGAGGTACCCCAAATCAACTATTAGCTCTTATCTCCTTTAAAAGAGCATCTGCCTGTTTTCGTCGTACAATCCGGAATAGTAAAGCAAATAGCTGGCGAAATTATGTTTCCTCAATTACATCCTCTATATTTATCTCAAATGTTTGGCGCCGGATCCAAAAACTATTAGGCAGACATCTCCCCCATCCAGCCCCTGTCCTCCATATTCGAGATACCCTCATCTCTGATCCTCCCGAAGTCGCTAATGAACTGGGTGATTATTTCAGCCAGGTCAGTAGTGGCTCTCACCTTTCTCCACACTTCTCTTCTATTAAAACCATCAGGGAACGTACCCCCATTATCTTCACCTTATCCTCTGCTGAGTCCTATAAGGCTCCCTTTTCTTTCTCTGAACTCAGTGCTGAAACACTCATGAAGGCCCTGACGGTATTCACTACCGTATGCTCCAACAACTCCCATCTTCCTCCTTATCCTTCCTATTAACAACTTACAACCACATATGGACATCAGGAAATTTTCCTTCTCATTGGCGAGAAGCTCTTATCCTCCCTTTCCTAAAACCCAATAAATCGGGTACCCTCCCTCAAGACTATCGCCCCATCGCACTAACTAGCTGCTTATGCAAACTACTAGAGCGAATGGTTAACTTCCGCTTAATGTAGTATCTTGAATCCCACAATCTTATCTCTCCTTCCCAGTTTGGTTTTCGCTGTGCCCGAAGCACAGCTGACCCCCTTGCTCAATTTGAGACATATATTACATCCGCATTTGCATGCCATGAATCCGTACTAGCTATGTTTTTTGACCTAGAAAAAGCATATGATACGACATGGAGGTACCATATTCTCCAACAATTGTCCTCTCTAAGCATACGGGGAAACATGGGTGTCTTCATAAAGTCTTTTCTCTCCCAAAGCACTTTCCAGGTCAAAGTTGCTCTCTCTTTCTTTCCTCAAATTGAAGGCGTCCCACAAGGCAGTGTGCTTAGTACCACCTTATTCC
>NC_061839.1:28049375-28066875 GCF_019202785.1 Penaeus chinensis
ATAGTATGTGTGTGTGTGTGTGTGTGTGTGTGTGGTGTGTGTGTGTATAATGGTCTTTAATTCAAATATACAAGAAACCACTATATTATCTGGGAGGTCCAGAGGAAAACTCAGTATCTGTTTAACAGCTTTATTGTGAAACAGACACTTAGTAGCGGAGATATGGTAATTGGTAACTTGTGGCGAAGACGGCGTCAGCTTCTACGGGAGGAGAGGGAAGGTGTGTGTGCAGTTCAAAGGCCGGACTGTTTCTGATTCATTTTGGGACAGGCTGGGTCACTCTTCCCTTATCCTTTGCCCAAGGCGTGGGAGCCCGCTGGTCCCTGCCGGCGTGTCCCCCTCCAGGCGCATCCTATTATTCCAGAGTGAGGTCAGGTCAGCCAGCTGCCCCGGCGTGTCCTTGAATAAATACTGAATGTCACACCGCTCTGCCACCTACCCTCGCCTCGAGGGTAGGTGGCAGACGGTACACGGTGCGGCCGACGTTCCCCTCCACGGCGCGCGTCCTCATCTTCACCCGGGCCTGTGCGGCTTCCTACGTCCTGTCCCTCCTCCGGTCCGTCCACGGCGCCTCATACGCGAAGTCCTCGCTATAGCGCCATATCCCGGAGACGTCCTCGGCATGGTCCATCCAGAATCTCCGCTCGCTGTGGAGTCCCTCGCCATCGGTCTCGTGCGGGAAGCGTCGGTATCGACGATCAGGCTAACGGCAAACAGACCATGCACACAAGGGCCAGGATAGTGGGAGAGAAAGATATGACAGATGTAGGGGGGGGGGGGGGGGGAGGCATAAATAACCTACTACGAGCCTGTAAGAAAAAGCATAACATTTTTTTTTGTTTTTTTCTAAGCAGTGGAATGATCAAGGCAATCCGCAAGGATCTACTTGATCCTTTCCGATAAAGGGATAGAAAGGAGAAAATAAGCTATATGTACAAATTATCGGTGCACTATGGACACTGATGATGTACAAGGATAGGTCCATCATATGAGGACTTACTGCTAATACGCTCCTCATCCCTGTGCATCCGATATGCCTTCGCGTAGCACACCCCAAACACTAATAAGAGGAGCAACACGCCTGCCAAAGTGACATACATAGGGTAGATAAAGTCTACATGGAATCTCGACATCAACCCCACGTCCGCGTCCTGAACCTTACTAACGTCCCTGAAATGCAACTCCGGGATCGTGACGTTGAGTGTCGGCAAGGTCAGGAGCGCAGGCCTAATCGCTATAGGATCTGCAGCGACGTCCGTGACGAAGGCCTTGATTGCCGGAATTTGTAATGACAGGGAACGTAACCCGCAATGATGAGGCAGGACAAAGGTTCCCTGCAACAACCTATCTGGCTGAAGCTCCTCGCAAGCAATTGTGGCGACCGATAGAAATAGATCAGTGTCACCTACGAAAGGCTGAGCATGAAAGGCGAGAGCTGGTCCCTCACTTCCTCGAAGGAACAGAGGGAAGTGATCAGCCCTCCGGAAACAAGAGCACAAGCACAAGATGGAGTCTGAAGAGATGAAGGTAGAGGTGAAGAAAAGCACACGAATGTGTCCCTGGTAGGCCTCGAACAAGAGTCTAAGAAGTCAGAGGAAGGGAAAGATAGACCATGTCCTCCTAATTCTCTTCGAATAAATGTGTGAGGCATGTGAACCATGTAATGTGACAGAGGGTCGTCCTGGCATGATACTAGCTGATTGCCCGACAAGCCCTCGCAGAATCTCGCAGCAGGTCACCAGTCCCAGCCCTCGCAGAATCTCGCAGCAGGTCACCAGTCCCAGCCCTCGCAGAATCTCGCAGCAGGTCACCAGTCCCAGCCCTCGCAGAATCTCGCAGCAGGTCACCAGTCCCAGCCCTCGCAGAATCTCGCAGCAGGTCACCAGTCCCAGCCCTCGCAGAATCTCGCAGCAGGTCACCAGTCCCAGCCCTCGCGGAATCTCGCAGCAGGTCACCAGTCCCAGCCCTCGCAGAATCTCGCAGCAGGTCACCAGTCCCAGCCCTCGCAGAATCTCACAGCAGGTCACCAGTCCCAGCCCTCGCAGAATCTCGCAGCAGGTCACCAGTCCCAGCCCTCACAGAATCTCGCAGCAGGTCACCAGTCCCAGTCCTCGCAGAATCTCGCAGCAGGTCACCAGTTCCAGCCCTCGCAGAATCTCGCAGTAGGTTACCAGTCCCAGCCCTCGCAGAATCTCGCAGCAGGTCACCAGTCCCAGCCCTCGCAGAATCTCGCAGCAGGTCACCAGTCCCAGCCCTCGCAGAATCTCGCAGTAGGTCACCAGTCCCAGCCCTCGCAGAATCTCGCAGCAGGTCACCAGTCCCAGCCCTCGCAGAATCTCGCAGCAGGTCACCAGTCCCAGCCCTCGCAGAATCTCGCAGCAGGTCACCAGTCCCAGCCCTCGCAGAATCTCGCAGCAGGTCACCAGTCCCAGCCCTCGCAGAATCTCGCAGCAGGTCACCAGTCCCAGCCCTCGCAGAATCTCGCAGCAGGTCACTAGTCCCAGCCCTCGCAGAATCTCGCAGCAGGTCACCAGTCCCAGCCCTCGCAGAATCTCGCAGCAGGTCACCAGTCCCAGCCCTCGCAGAATCTCGCAGCAGGTCACCAGTCCCAGCCCTCGCAGAATCTCGCAGCAGGTCACCAGTCCCAGCCCTCGCAGAATCTCGCAGCAGGTCACCAGTCCCAGCCCTTGCAGAATCTCGCAGCAGGTCACCAGTCCCAGCCCTCGGCCTCGACGCTACCATATCCAAGAGGGTGAAGGTGCACATCTCCAGCTGTCTAGCAGGGCACCTGAACGACAACGGCAGGACAGCAGGTGCACTACAGTCCGCCTCGACTCAAATACTGGTCAAAGGCAGATGCTTGGGCCATGTGGTTGTAGGGATGCAGAAGACCAAAGTCCCCAAGCTGGAGGTTCTGGGGCCTTGTACCGAGAAAGAGGAGGTGTTGAGCAACCCCACTGTTGGTCGAGAGCAGAGCGACAGTCAGGTGAGGGACAACTGGTACAATAACCCTCCAAGCCAAAGGCCTTATGGTCAAAACCTACCACAGCCAATGCCACGTAGGAACGTGAATTCTGACCCTACACCCTTGATTCCTCATAAAGATTCTTTTTCGTGGCATCCAGTAGGTCATACCTCGTGCCAGCCGTCAGCAAGTTCCGAGGTTCCAGTGCAATACATCTTTTCCAGAGTTCAGGGGAGAAGTAACAGCAGCAAAGCCCTTCTTCAAAAATCAGGAGGTGGAAGGATGGATAAGGGCCATTGAAAACTTGGTAAAACCCCCTACTTCTGACATGTTTATTCAGGCAGCCAGAACCAGCTGTAAAGGCCGTGCAGAGCGCATCATCTATTCTGCACTTTATGATCACATAAGAAGCTGGCAGGTGTTCAAGTCCCAAATTTGCAAGACCTTTCGCGGCACTTGTACCGCCGCAGACTTCTTTAAGGTGCTTTATGAACACCGCATGGCGAATGAACAAGCACCAATGGACTTCTTCCTGGAGATCCAAGGCAGCGTTTATCAGGGTTATCGTGACTACCCAGCTGCCATTGGTGACTCAGATGAACTAGTACGTAGGGTGTTCATTAGCGGACTGTCCCCCTGGCTTCGTGACATCCTAGCAGTGAGGGATGACAGTTCACCAGCACAAATGGCCGATGCTGCTCAGCGTGTCTGGAATGCAAGACCTGGAGGACGGCACCACAAGCTAGACACGGCTGAGGAACCCAGTCGTAATCCAGAGCGGCCACTTAGGAGTAGGGATTATTATGCCTATCCTATTGAAGCAAATGTAGTGCAGCAGCAGGTAGTCCCACAGCACAGTCAGCAGAAATGGTGCATTTATCACCAGGTTACGAGTCATGATGCTGGTGAGTGCCGAGCCAGAGCCAATGACCAACCTCAGGTATGCTATAGCCGCAGGAGGACAGGCCACTAAAGAAATGCTTGTCCCTTTCCTGAAGGCCAGGGTACTCAGGTTCCCAGCGCCACTGGCACAGCACTCCAGGGGAGCTGGTCAGGGATCCGGAGTGGAAGTGGCCACGGTAGCAACCCCAACCCTAACTGGACGGCCAGTAGTGGCACTGACTATCAACGGAATTAGTGTGGTATGTTTCCTAGGCAACAATCGTCAAACCCTCCATTTTGCCCTTAATAGATCCTAAGGGAACTTTGAATAGGACTCCAAGCAGATGCCTGTTAAGAGGAGTTTCTGGGAAGTTAATTCCCGGCTTAACAGAAGATTTATCATTCTGCCTTGATATAAACCTACATGTTAACCATCGGGTCATGGTCTGTGATGTGTGGTTCCCTGGAAGTCTTACTGTGAATGGACTTTTTAAGGAGGGTGACTTACAGCCTGTCATCGGAAGCCAACAGCCATCAAGCCTGTCTATTGATTGAGGGCAGAAACTTCCCAGTGACCTACACTGATGCTAAGTCACTACAGCTAGCTTTTGTAATAGCAGAACACTTTCAGTCTACCTCTGGAACTACAGGTTCCACTATCAAGGCAGGTCAACCAGTCATGGCTCATCTCCAGCCACAGCGCCTCCTTCGGCGTCTGTCGCAGCCGCAGCCGCAGCCGCAGTGCCTCCTTCGGCGTCTGTCGCAGCCGCAGCCGCAGCCGCAGTGCCTCCTTTGGCGTCTGTCGCAGCCGCAGTCGCAGTGGCTCCTTCAGCGTCTGTCGCAGCCGCAGCCGCAGCCGCAGTGCCTCCTTCAGCGTCTGGCGCAGCCGCAGCCGCAGTGCCTCCTTCAGCGTCTGGCGCAGCCCCAGCCGCAGTGCCTCCTTCAGCGTCTGTCGCAGCCGCAGCCGCAGCCGCAGTGCCTCCTTCAGCGTCTGGCGCAGCCGCAGCCGCAGTGCCTCCTTCAGTGTCTGGCGCAGCCGCAGCCGCAGTGCCTCCTTCAGCGTCTGGCGCAGCCGCAGCCGCAGCCGCAGCCGCAGTGCCTCCTTCAGCGTCTGTCGCAGCCGCAGCCGCAGCCGCAGTGCCTCCTTCAGCGTCTGGCGCAGCCGCAGCCGCAGTGCCTCCTTCAGCGTCTGTCGCAGCCGCAGCCGCTGTGCCTCCTTCAGCGTCTCGCAGCCGCAGCCGCAGCCGCACTGCCTCCTTCAGCGTCTGTCGCAGCCGCAGCCGTAGCCGCAGTGCCTCCTTCAGCGTCTGTCGCAGCCGCAGCCGCAGTGCCTCCTTCAGCGTCTGTCGCAGCCGCAGTGCCTCCTTCAGCGTCTGTCGCAGCCGCAGTGCCTCCTTCAGCGTCTGTCGCAGCCGCAGCCGCAGCCGCAGTGCCTCCTTCAGCGTCTGTCGCAGCCGCAGCCGCAGTGCCTCCTTCAGCGTCTGTCGCAGCCGCAGCCGCAGCCGCAGTGCCTCCTTCAGCGTCTGTCGCAGCCGCAGCCGCAGTGCCTCCTTCAGCGTCTGTCGCAGCCGCAGCCGCAGTGCCTCCTTCAGCGTCTGTCGCAGCCGCATATTTGGATGACATAATCGTACACTCCAAAGATTTCGACCAGCATCTGAAGGACCTTAAGGAAACTCTTGATTTACTGCTGGCAGCAGGATTCAAGTTGAACCCCGAGAAGTGTGCTATTGCGGCTACCACTATAAACTTTCTAGGCTTCACAGTTTCTCCTGATGGTATTGCTCCTGACAGAAGCAAGGTATCAGCAATTGCCGAGATCCCAGCACCCAAGAACATTAGAGAAGTCCGCCGATTTCTAGGGGCTACTAACTTCTTCCGCAGACACATTCCCAGGTATGCCACCATCGCTGCACCCCTCCACATCTTATTAAAGAAAGGCCAAGTTTGGGAGTGGAGTGAAGAGCAGCAGTTGGCATTTCAGAAACTGAAAACCTTACTGGTATCTGAGCCGATCCTCCAACAACCCGACTTTACGAAAGAGTTCGAGCTGCACACAGATGCCGGCTATCTTGCTATTAGGGCTACCCTCATGCAACTAGGCGACCAGGGTATTTTACATGCTGTAGCTTTTTACAGTCGGAAGCTGCGGGGTGCTGAAACACGGTATCCAGCAATCGATTGTGAGGCCTTAGCTGTTGTTGAGGGTGTGCGAGTGTTTGATGCTTATCTCTATGGTCGTAGGTTTGTAGTCTACACTGATCATCGCCCATTAATCCATGTGTTCCGACATCGGACCAGGTCGCCCCGCATGACAAGATACGCACATGACCTCTTTCTATAATTTTGACATTAGATATAGGGAAGGGCCAATCAATTATGTTCCTGACCTATTATCCCGGCAAATTGCAAAAGTCGATGTCCATAATGTCAGCCCACAGGAGCTAGCCACTCAGCAGAGCCAGGACCCAAAATTCAAAGAGATACTGCATTATCTGAAGTCTGGAACGGTGTCCAAGCGCAAGCTCCCTTCGGCCCTTTCTGACTTTGAACTTAAAGATGACATCCTGTACCGCTTGCTGCATCTCCCTGATAAAACTGTCTTCCAGCTGTGTGTACCAGAGCGTCTTCGTAAATCAGCCCTGAGAACTGATCACACTCCACCACTAGCTATGCATCCTGGCACACAAAGGATATATGGTAACCTCCATAACATGTATTATTGGCCTAATATGATGGCGGATGTGCGACGGTATGTAGAGGAGTGTCAGTCATGCCAGCAAAACAGGGGGGTAGCACAGAGGGTACCGATGGCTGAAGCTCCTTTGGCTTTTCATCCCTTAGAGAGAGTATCCATAGACATACTCGACTTCAGCCAGGCTCCTGTACGTTATGCTCTCTCCATCATTGATCAGCACACTAGGTTTCTTCAAATTGTGCCACTGAAGGTTATCACAGCCACGAAGATCCACCAAGCCTTCCTTGAACACTGGATAACCTACTTAGCACCACCACGCGCGATTCAGAGCGATAACTGTAGGCAGTTTACTTCAGGCTTATTTGAGGAACTTGTTACTCTTCTGCGGTCCACTCACCACTTTACCATTAGGTACCATCCTCAAGCTAATGGTATGATCGAACGGACCAATAGGGTTGTCAAGGCTTCTCTCCGCTCAATAATGGGGGAGCACCCTGGCCGGTGGCACACTTACATTCCCGAACTGCGTTTAGCTCTCAACTCTGCCATTCATCGTTCGACAGGTGAGCAGCCCTTATTTCTCCTGACAGGACGACATGCCTATTTTCCGATAGGCCTCACAAATGAGGCCGTGTTCGCCGATAATGACGACTTGCAGCATCGCTTAAAGGCTGCACTTTTTTTAACTTTTTATGTAGACATTTGTGAACTTTGTGGAACTTTACTGTCTCCACTGATTTTGTGAATTCAGGGTGTCCTCTGTGCTTTGTGTGCCTGTAATTTGTGCGGGTAATGTTCGGCACTAAGTAGCACCTTTTGATTGCTCATGTGTTTAAGTGTTCTATTACCATGTCTGCTATTTCGTTTTACTCTTGATCTTACCCTTTTATTGTTTTACTTTTGATCTTGCCCTTTTATTGTTTTACTCTTGATCTTGCCCTTTTATTGTTTTACTCTTGATCTTACCCTTTTATTGTTTTACTTTTGATCTTGCCCTTTTATTGTTTTACTCTTGATCTTACCCTTTTATTGTTTTACTCTTGATCTTACCCTTTTATTGTTTTACTCTTGATCTTACCCTTTTATTGTTTTACTCTTGATCTTACCCTTTTATTGTTTTACTCTTGATCTTACCCTTTTATTGTTTTACTCTTAATCTTCCTCTTTTATTGTTTTACTCTTGCTTTTACTTTTCCCCTTTTAGTGAGAGGGGACGACACGCACTGGCACAGAATCATCATCCCGGTTTTATATCGAACTGTTTACTGTATTCCTCAAAGACCAGAGGGTGGGGCGCCCGGGCGGAATGATGAGTTGGCTCCGGCAGGGCGCTGATATCCTGGTGGTATGTATATGTGCACTTTTTCGCAGCCCAGTCTTATTTGTATTGTCAGCGCTCAAGCTTGGCTTTTCCACTTTTCAGGTCTCCGCTGGCTGCTTCGACCCGAATCGGGGAGACGGATTCTGTAGCGTGACACACTGTACTCACCCCACCCCCTCTTAGATGATGCTCGCTCCGTGTGTAATTGCCCATTGCGTGCACAGCATTTGCGTGTGTGTGTGAGCGCGTGTGATTGAGTGACCGAGTGTTGAATTGCGTGCGCTCTCTGGGGCGCGCGTGGTCCTTGCACTGTGTGTGTGTGTGTGTGTGTGTGTGTGTGTGTGTGTGTGTGTGTGTGTGTGTGTGTGTGTATGTGTGTATGTGTGTATGTATGTGTATGTATGTATGTATGTATGTATGTATGTATGTGTATGTGTGTGTGTGTGTGTGTGTGTGTGTGGAGGTTGTGTTTGCTGTTGCAATGTCGGTATGTACTTCTCTGCATGTGTGAACCAAAACACGTGTCTGCGTGGGCTTGCGTGCGGTGTATGCGTGAGTGCGTGTGGTTGCGCATGCTGACTGTCCGTTGTACCGAGATGGTATATGTTTTATGTATTTTGTCTGTTTTATGTGTTGTCTATTATTTCTATTATTATTTTGATGTCATATGTTACGTTTGTATTTTAGTTATTTGTTTGTGCTATTGTCAATTATTTTAAATGCTTAACACTTCACGAGTCACGAGCGTGACGTCACGGCCTCCCGCGGCCTTTTGTACGGATTGGGAAAATAAAAATGGGCTTACCCTACAGATGCCCATTGACCTTCATGGGGAGGGATCTTGGCCCTTAAGGTACCCTTCTTGGTAGGTGGGGCCCCCTGGGGACTACACATGTCCGTACACTACACAAAGAACTCAAAGTGACCCACATGCGTCGAGAATGCAGTGTATGGTCGGCTGTCTTCTGCCAGGGGGACCTGAAGGAAACCTTTCGCCAGATCAATCGAGGAGAAGACCTTACTCTCTCCACCAATGTCTTGCAAGAGCTGGCGAAGGTTAGGAATGGGAAAAGGTGACGGAACGGTCACCTTGTTCAGACGCCAAAAATCACAGACGGGACGAAAGCCATGCTGACGCTTCGGCACAAGCAGCATCGGCGCTGACCACGGGCTAGTCGACGGTTGAATTAACCCTTGTTGCAGCATACCGCGAATACTGACGCCTGCTGTGCGGGATCTTGTATGCCGGAATATACACAGGCTTAGCCCCAGGCTCTAGAGTAATAGTGTTCTACCATATGCGTTCTGCCTAACGGACGGTTCTTGGTCGGTAAAATGTCGGGGAATTGATTTGACAACTTTCCTAAAATCTCCTTACCCTCGCTAAATGCGAATGGACCCTGCATAGCCTTTGCTAATGCTGCAGTGAATGGGTAGGGGGAGGAGTCAGAGGAGGGGAAGGAGGGGAGGAGAGTGATGTGTCCGAGCGTGTGGTCATGTAGGATGGATGATTCAACCGAGACGCGTCGCTGCTTGTATTAGAAGCGGAAACAAGCATGCTAGGGTGAAAGGGTTCCGGGTGTTTCCAGAGGGAACTCGGCTCACTTAGCTTATAAATCTGACCTTAAATCTGATCTTGAATATCTACCTCATTCTGCTGCGGTCGCAAAACCATACCAGAACGATATAGAAAATAATGACCAAGGAGCATGTGACCGGGGAAACTATGGTAACTCTTCACTACGACGAACTGATGAGGAAATTTGATGTTTCCAAACCTCAGTTACATACGTAATGCCAACTACACCTAGCTAAGATCCTATTGCGCCTTTAAAACAAACATTGGCTGGCAATACCTCAGACGAGAGCTGAAAATTCTCTAATACCCGTTCACTCACAAGACAGACGCAACTTCCCGTATCAATGAAAAGTATGCGCCTTTCCCTTTAAGCTTACCAGGTAGGAGAGGGGGTCCCGTTCCTGTATTCGGTATACCAGCACTAGCAACACGAAACCGAGAAGACGACGCAACTGCACCGGAGACCAATGCACTTCCTCTCCTGGTTCGAAACCTACTATCTCTTCCTCTAAAAAAATTAACCACTCGCTTATCATAAGCTCCTTCCTTGTTCATCTTCGCGATAAACTTAAGGGTGATCGTCACCTGATCCGGGAACCACGTACACTCATTAAACGCGTGACCCTGCCTGTTACAGTACGGACAGAACTGTTTAGCAGAGCACCCAGATGGACGATGCATCCTCAAGCATCTACGACACTGCCCAGGTTTCGGTGCCCAGTTAGCCACGTGTGGTCGTGGGACTTTACGAACAGCTACCGAGGGCGAAGGCGCTACAAAGTACTGCGCTCCAGAGGGAGGCTCCGGATGTGCACGCGAGGGTGAGTGAGGGCGGGGTTTGCTCCGCGCAGCAGTACACAGACGCAGGCGAAGCACGTCTATTTCCTGCTTTCGTCCGCACCGGCGGTTCACGCCGCGGTTCACTCCGCCCCGAGTTATATTTATAATTACTTCCCTTGTTTTTCCCTGATCTGACAACATTCGTAACCAACTGCACATTTCCACCTTTATCTGACATCTCATTTGCGAGGACTTTAGGAAGCTTATCGAATGAAGCACTGTCAACTTTATCCCAAACTCGTTTGCGCACAGCTGGAGAGATTGAAGAGATTAACCACAATGTTCAAGAACTGACGCGGGCGATGTGCTCTGTGTAACGCATTGCTTCAGGCACACCGACACGTCTGAGCCCGGGATAGACTGCGCCCACTGCATGAGCTTCACGCGAAATTTATTCAAACAAGATGAAAGATCATCTTTTGAAAACGAGGTAGGTTTGACCTCTAACAATTCTACCAGTCGTAAATGATGATTATCCGTCTGCCTCGAGAATGTTGAAGTGAAAATACTTTTTAACATTCCATACGACTTTTGATCATCCGGCAAATGTTTTAAAAAAACCAATCGCTTCCGCCACTCTGGGAATTTCGTGGTTAAGGCGCATTCTGGCCGCCACGAGGTACGATGTCGCAAAATGCTCAGACTCCCGCCTGGATTACTGTCTCTTCCACATCTGCGAAGAATTGGTCAACAGAGACGTTCGAGACTGAGAATTTTGACGCTACATTGTACATCGTGGGAGCCGTGGCGGGACCCATGGTTGATGCAGCCGTAACAAGGGTGAGGCCAGAGGAGGGGGGTAGAGTTGGAGAGGAAATGTTTCCGGTTTGTGTAACAAGAGAAAGAGGGGAAAATGAATCAAAAGTAGATGGTGAAGAAGAAGGCAGGCGAGAAGAAGTATGAGAAGAGTCCGAGGCCTTAGGGGAGAAACCTAGCGAAGTCTGCAGAGCCTTCACAACAATCGACTTCTTTGCACGAGTATTTTCAGATGGAGGAGAGCTCATCAGAGAATTAGAAAAAACAGATAAGAATCTAACAACAGTACGCCAAAATTACTTTGTATTGAAATACGTGACTGTTATCTGATAAAAAGAGAAGAAAAATACTCGCATTCATTCAACACGACCTTCCTGTTTCCCTAGTAAGTTTGATTTGCGAAGTTCTAGCTTCGCCCGGGCCTTCTAGATATGGCCCGGCCTCCGTTTCCCTACGGACCGAAGCACTTGTACATATAAGAGAATGACTGGCTCGTTGCACACAAAAAGGAATATGACCCTTGTGTACTTACGCGGTCCCGTAGGCTGCTGACGACGATTCTTAAGCGGAGGCAGGAACGTGAGTTCTACCACCCTGAACACCAGCTATAATGGTCTCTAATTCAAATATACAAGAATCCAATATATTATCTGGCAGGTCCAGAAGAAAACTCAGTATCTGTTTAACAGCTTTATTGTAAGACAGACACGTAGTAGCGGAGATATGGTAATTGGTAACTTGTGGCGAAGACGGCGTCAGCTTCTACGGGAGGAGAGGGAAGGTGTGTGTGTGCAGTTCAGGGGCCGGACTGTTTCTGATTCATTTTGGGACAGGCTGGGTCACTCTTCCCTTATCCTTTGCCCAAGGCGTGGGAGCCCGCTGGTCCCTGCCGGCGTGACCCCCTCCAGGCGCATCTTGTTATTCCGAAGTGAGGTCAGGTCAGCCAGCTGCCCCGTCGTGTCCTTGAATAAAAACTGGATGTCACAGTATGTGTCTATATCTATCTATCAATCTATCTCTCTATCTATCTCTTTATATATACATACATATATATATATATATATATATATATATATATACAAACACATTCGTCAGAAATACATGTATTTCTGACGAAGATATAATCGAAACCGGTCAAATACATCTCTTGTACTGTGAAGATATTCATATATACCTTTTCTACACCCCCCCCAAAAAAAAAATCCTTTGCCCGTTGTTGTCGTGGGGGGGCTTAGGAGGCGGAGACTGGGACCCTATGCTGGGGAACTCCCCAACCTTGGGACTCCGCCCTCGACTCAACAAATTTTGCATGGTCCTTTTTTTTCCCCCCTCCTACTTTTTCCTTTCTGTCCCTTCACCAACCCCTTCTACTATCCACTTCCTAAGGTGTGAGAGCCGTGCTGAAAGGATGAAAGGCTGACTTTGTGCCAGTCCTGAACGGCCTGAGGGAGCCATGGGCACGGTATTCCCCTGCTTTAGTTGTCTAGCCATTACCCCTCAAGCGACCCTGAGGGGTGGACCGTTTCTCTCCCCAACATACTCCAGGCTTATCATGGCCAACAATGAATAACCATTAACCATTAACCATACCATTATTAGAGGCAAATGCCTCTTCATCAAATAGCTCCACCAATTCAAACTCGCCCGATTCCCTGACCCCAGGCTCTCCTTTGACCACAGCTCTGAACACTACAACTAATACCCCCTCCTCAATGCCGACTAGTACAGTATCCACCCTAATCAACACCCCAGGAGACATTTCTACTCCCAACATGCTCAACTTCAACAACTATACCCCCACAACCTTCTTTATGAACTACCCTATCCTCCCTTATCACTACCTCCCTCAACACTACTCCCTCTTCCACATGCCCTCGTCCTTCTACTACCCCCATCTCTACAAAATTCTTAAATAATCTATTTAGCCCAGCCAAATGGGACCGATTTTCGTGATCCCTCCCACAACTTCTCACACTTTCTGCTTTGACAACCTGTTTTCATTCCTCAAATGCATATACATCCTTCACTTGATCTAACCCCTATACATTACCTTACCCAACCTTAACCCATTTACTCGTCAATTCCTTTGCCCAACTTTGACAACTAATCACTAACTCAACCACCCTTCACTACCATTTACTATTACATGACCTTAGATGTCTAGCACATTTATTTTGCTTTTAACCATTAACCATTAACCACTCTTACTTTTCGTTTCAGTTTCTTCACCAATCCCTTCTACTATCCACCTCCTAAGGTGTGAGAGCCGAGCTGAAAGGATGAAAGGCTGACTTTATGTCAGTCCTGAACGGCCTGAGGGAACCATGGGCACGATATTTCCCTGCCATACCTGGCCCTTACTCCTCAAGGGGACCCGAAGGGGTGGACTATTTTTTTTTCCCAACATACTCCAGGCTTATCATGGCCAATAATGAAGACATAACCCCACTCCTAGGGGCAATGAGGCTTGCCCCTTTATCAAATAGCCCCAATCCCAGCTCTCCTTTGACCACGGCTCCGACCACTGCAACAACTCCCCCATCATCAATGCATACAAGTACAGTATCAACCCTAATCAACAACCAACCCTCAGGAGACATTTCTACTCTCCCAACATGCTCAACTTCAACACCTTTACTCCCACAACCTTCTTCATCAACCACCCCATCTCCCCTTATTACTACTTTACAACCTTATTGCCCACCTCCCCATAACACTACCTTACAACGTTATTGCCCACCTCCCCATAACACTACCTTACAACCTCATTGCCCACCTCCCCATAACACTACCCCCCTCAACACTACTCCCTTCTCCACACGTCCCCGCACTTCTACTACCCCCACCTCTACAAGAATCCTAAATACCCTATTTAGCCCAGCCAAATGGGACCGATTTTTCGTGATCCCTCCCACAGCTCCCTACTCTCAAAACACCCTCCTCTTCCAACAATGCCTCCAAAAAACAAGTAGGCAAAGTCTCTTTCCGCAGCCGACCCGACCACTCCCGTCTCGTCACAGTAACAACTGAAAACCAAGCTATAGTATTAACAAAACTAACTGATCTATGTGGTAATCCCATCCCTACAGAACCTCATCCAACCCTCAATACTTGCACCGGAACTGTCTCTATCTCCCCAACAGATTGCCCAATTTATGACAAAGAATGGTCAGATTATGGAGAGGACTTACTCGCTTGTCTCACAGACTATGATGCAACATATGTACAATGCTACTCCATTCCCCCCAGAGGAAATTGTAAGAAATCCAGTAACATTGCCAAAATTACTTTTCGTAGACATGACCTTCCCTTTAATGTTTACATAGGTGGGGAATCCCTACCTGTCCGACCATACCAACCTCCTCCTCGTCAGTGCCAAAATTGTTGGCGTTTAGGACACCCAGCCAAACACTCATTCCGCAGCCAGATGCCCGCTATGTGCCCAACCTGGCCATACTCGATCAAACTGCTCTGCACAATCACGCACATGTGCAAACTGTGGCGGCCCCCATAATGTATTTTATAAAGGCTGCCCCACCTACAAATTTGAGTCTGAGGTAGCAACTCTCAGATTCAGATTTTGCCTCACTCTACGTGAAGTCCAGTAATGTCGCTCACTCTGCCAATCCCCCTACCTCCCAAGCTCCTACACCCTCTCCTAAACCCAACCCCCCTCCATCTAACTTCCCCTCTTCTACCTCCTACCTTCCCCAGTCAAATTATTTTGCCATCCTAAACCCAGACACTCCAATCTCTACCCAATCAAATTATTTTGCCATCCTAAACCCAGACACTCCAATCTCTACCCAATCAAATTATTTTGCCATCCTAAATCCAGACACCCCAATCTCTATTTCAGCCCCAACACCTTCCCCTCTCCCTCCCCGCACTAACCGCAGCAGACAGAATAAACGTTCCACCCCCTCTTCCCCTACCTCACAATCACCTCCACTTTCCTTTGCCCCTATTCTTCAGACACCAGACTTCTCTTCCCCCCCTCACAAGAAAACCTTTATCTCACAAAACTCCACAACCAACTCCACTACAGAAACTCTTGAAGATATCCAGAACTACATAATCGAGTCCCAAACTAATACTCATCCACCTTCAAATTCTACAACTCCCGCTCCCTCCACACTCAAATTGACTGCCGATATCCATCCTCCTCCTACTCATATTCTCCCTACACCCAATCCTCCTACCCCATCCCAACAAAACCCATTCCCCCTGACTCCAGCCCCACCTATATTAACCCTCCCACTATCCCCTCTATCCCTTCCACTCCCCCCTGGATACACACGTGAAACCCTCTTGTCACAAGTACCCTCTTCCCCAGACCCTCTACCTCCCGACACCCCTCCTGATACCACACCACCTCCCCAATCTCATTCTTTATCCCACCCTCTAGCACCTTCCCCTTCAAACTTTCCAACACGCACTGCAATATTTGCCAGTAAATCAACGAAAATTTAACTATCCTTCATTGGAACATTCGCGGTTTCCGAAAGTTCCTCTTTCAGTCCCACATATTCTATTGTCATGCCCACGTCCTCCCTACATAGACATCCCAACTTATCAGACATCCTTACAGAATCTCACACTTTCTGCTTTGACAACCTGTTTTCCTTCCTCAAACGCATATGTATCCTTCACTTGATCTAATCCTTTACATTACCTCATCCGACCCTAACCCATTCACTCACCAATTCCTTAACCCAGCTTTAACAACTAATCACTAACCCAACCATCCTTCACTAACATTCACTATAGTGCTATATGACCTTAGATGTCTAGCACATTTATTTTGCTTTTAACCATTAACCATTAATCATTAACCATTACACACACACACACACACACACACACACACACACACACACATATACACACACACACATATACACACACACACATACACACACACACATACACACACATACACACACATACACACACGTACACACACGTACACACACACACATATACATATATATATATATATATATATATATATGTATATATATATGTACACACACGTACACACACGTACACACACACACACATACACACACACACATACACACACATGTGTGTGTGTACGTGTGTGTACGTGTGTGTACATATATATATATATATATATATATATATATATATGTATATGTGTGTGTGTGTATATGTGTGTGTGTATATGTGTGTGTGTATATGTGTGTGTGTGTGTGTGTGTGTGTGTGTATGTGTATGTATGTGTATGTATGTGTATGTATGTGTATGTATGTATGTGTGTGTATGTGTATGTGTATGTGTGTGTATGTGTATGTGTATATTCATATATACATATACATACATATATATATATATGTTTATATATGTTTATATATATGTTTATATATATGTTTATATATGTTTATATATATGTTTATATATATGTTTATATATATGTTTATATATATGTTTATATATATGTTTATATATATATGTTTATATATATGTTTATATATATGTTTATATATATGTTTATATATATGTTTATATATATATGTTTATATATATGTTTATATATATGTTTATATATATGTTTATATATATGTTTACATATATGTTTATATATATGTTTATATATATGTTTATATGTTTATATATATGTTTATATATGTTTATGTTTATATATATATATATATATATATATATATATATATATATAAGGTGTCTGTGGCGGAAGCGAAGCAGGCGTCGTACAAAGAGTTGTATGAAAAGTTGGCTACTTTGGCTAAGCAAAGGGAAAAGGCCACTAAAGATGTCCAGCAACCTAGGATGATTAAGAATGAGCAGGGCAGAGTACTTACAAATGAAAAGGTGTTAGTAAGTTGGAAGGAATACTTCGTAGGCCTGATGAACGTGAAGAATTGCCGAGAAAGGAGGCAAGAGGAGGTAGAGATAGTGGACGAAGTAGTTCCAGCAATCACGACAGGTGAGGTAGAAAGAGCAATGAAGAAGGGAAAGGCGAGGGGGCCAGATGACATCCCCATAGAGGCTTGGCTGTGTTTGGGCGAGAGTGGAGTGGCGTATCTGATTGACCCATTTTAAGATGTTTGGAGGAGAAAGGATGCCTGAAGAATGGAGAAAAAGTACGCTGATACCAATTTACAAGAATAAAGGTGATGGGCAAGATTATAGCTGCTACAGGGGCATTAAACTAATGAGCCACACTATGAAACTAGAAAAGAGTGTTAGATGAACGGCTAAGGAATATTGTAGTGATCTGTGATCAACAGTTTGGGTTTATGCCCGGGAGGAGCACCACTGATGCTATATTTGCGCTGAGGTTGACGATGGAGAAGTATAGGGAAGGTCAGAAAGATACGCATTGTGTGTTTGTGGACCTCGAGAAAGCATACGATAGAGTGCCGAGAGAAGAACTTTGGCATTGTTTGAGAGAAGCACTGATCCCGGAAGCGTATGTGA